>NC_048896.1:679413-710008 GCF_011077185.1 Oxyura jamaicensis
GGGCAGGGCAGGGCAGGGCCGGGCACGTCAGGGCTGGGCAGGGCAGGTCGGTGCGCGGCCCTCGGCTCTGTCCGAAGCAGGCCCCGGCCCCGGGCGGGAAGGGCCGGGCCGGGGGCTGGAGGCCGGGGCCGGGTGCGGTGAGTGCCGGCTGCCCCGGCCGGGCACGGCCCCGTGCACCCGCGGCCGCCCCGCCCGGCTGGGCTGCGCCCCGGTGTCTCGCTTCGCGCGGTGCCAGGGGCTGTGCTCCAGGCAGCTCACCCGGCGCCGACGCGGCCTGCCCGCGCTGTCCTGTGCTGCCTCACGGGCTGTCGCTCCCCCGGCCCCGTTACGGGCAGCGCACAGTTGCGGTGCTTGGCTCCGTGGCTGTTTGGCATTGCGTTGTCTACAAAATACAAGTTTTATATTTCACTCACCTGTCGGTGTTTAAGTAGAGGGGAACAGCAGGTTACTGGCGGTTTGAGAACAGAATTGCATTGCTGGTGTAGAACTACACACCCGATAGAGCGCCTTGTTAGACCGAGCTGTTTAAATCGAGCAGACAATGGTGCAGCTCTGTTGGTGATCTTACTATTTAAGAGTATTTACGTTGTATCCTGAAGCTCTGAGCAGCTCCTTTCATCATAGACCCAGCTGAAAAACCCTGGAACAATTTGCACAGTTGGTTTGTATCTCTTTAATCCAACAGTTGAAGGAGTTGGTTTGTATTTCTTTCGTTCTGAAGGCTTTACCGTGTGCTTAGTTTGCAGGCCTCGCAGATGTGTCGATATCTGAAGACATTCCGGTGGAAGGGGAGATCTCCGTTCCTGTCGGGTCTCACTCCCCTGACGAAGATTTCTCCACGCTGGATGAACCTGTTAGGGATACTATTGTAAGTTCGCAGTCCCTGCTTCTATTTGTAGCAAAATGTGTTTTCCCGATCTCTTTGGCCCTCTGCCGTGCAACTCTGTATTTTCGCATAACTCTACTTATACGGCTAAAAAAGTTTTATTTTTTTTTAGAACTACATGTGTGCAATCAGTTCTCACGGGTCATAAAATATTTGAATTGCAGCCTCAGAGTTTCTCTGATCTCAAAATCTGTGCAAGTGTAAAAGCCTCACATGCAACGTGGGAGAAGACTGTCCTGACTAACAGATTTTTAATTAATTTTCTTAGGGGAGCAAACAAGTCATTTTTCTGAATTGGGTATTGTTAGAGCATATAATACGCTTGCGGTCGTTAAGGAATGTGGGAAATAGAACATTGTTTTTTGCAGAGGATGCTTCAGAAATTTTTGTGTTGGATCCTGTACTGATTTACTACCGATACCGCTTTACTTTTTGTCTTTCTGCGTTTGGTTGAGATCTGTAACTTTTATGAAAAGGCAAATTAAAAGTGACTTCTTTATTTCAGATGAGAGATCTAAAGGCTGTTGGGAAGAAATTTGTCCACGTCATGTATCCGAAAAAGAGTAGCGCGCTCCTCAGAGACTGTACGTACAAGCGGATGTTCAAGATCTTGAGAGGGTGCTTTGCCAACGTGCTGTGTGCGCGCTGGGAAGGGAGGAGTTCAGTGGAACAGGAGGGATTCAGAAGCGTCTGGTCTGCGTTCTCTCTGTTGGCTAATGCCGAATGGCAGAAGTGGAAAATCAGAGGGTTATCAGAGCTCTTTTAAAGCGGAACGCGCGTCGGAGTATGTAGGACAAGTAGCTTTAATGGGTAGCAGGCTTTGGATAAGTTACGTACAGGATATGGCATAAGGTGCTAAACAAGAAAATTGTAAGCAGGTATGAGGAAAATAATATACTGGGAGCTGGAAGAGGGTGCTTTATTACTCTAATAACAACTGAGTGTCATTCTGTGATGTTTATGTTTGGTTTTGCCTCTGTCTCCAGGGGATCTTTGGGGCCCTTTGGTGCTTTGTGTCTCACTTGCGCTGTAAGTACTGATAAGCAGTGGATTTTTATTGTTTTTGTTTGTTTGAGTCTTTGACACTCGGGAAATAAGAACTTTGGAATTCCCTTTTGCATGTGTTAAGATCGAGCTCTTCTGATGCTGCTTCGCTCTTCTACAAACACTGTCTTCGTAGGTTTTCTTATAAAATGTACTTTGAACACTTGAAGCCCCTTAAGACCTCCTGTCTTTATATTTAGGATTTAAGGGTGAACCCTCCCTCACCCTGTCTTAAGAATTTTACTGAAAAGCCCTCACCCTGTCTTAAGAATTTTACTGAACAGTATTCTGATTCTGATCGTTCTTGATGCTAACGCAGTTGGACGAGTTCTTTGGCCCTAACCCTTAGGCCAAAACCTGTGTCTGAGAACTGCAGTGTACGTGCTGTGTACCCTGGAGGACTGATGGGGAGAAAAGTTTGATCTAGCAGTCCGTAGATGGGAGGTGACTATGGCTCCCACACACTCAGAGTACAGAAACCATTTAGTACAACGTTGTTAAAGCAGTATCAGAAGCAGACGTTGTAAGTGAAGTTTTCACATCTACGAGTGCTTCTCTTTCCAGGCCTTGTGTTGTTTGCGTCCTGTCATTACAATCTTACCCTAAGGCATACCTGATTTTATCGTGCAGTGCCTACCAAACTCTCAGTAGTTTAATTCTTGTCATCTTGTCTGTTGTCTATGTTTTTATTCTCCTGTGTATACTTGTGCAGTGCTCAGAACACGTACACGAGTGAACCGAAGTGCCCTCTGTTGGGCAGCAGTCCTTTTCCTTTCCTATACAAGATTCAGGATACCAAAAATAAGGAAGCAGATGAAAAATAATTGGTCTTCAGCCTAACTAGGAACTGACATTGCAGCTTCCTGTTCTCACCTACTCCCAAGTTTGCAAAAACTCAGGCGGAAATTGGAATTAACTCCTTATATCCGTTGTCTACAACAGGATGCTGCAGGGTGGATCAGCAGATAGTAAAGAAGACGGAGGGCCGCAGTTTGCTGAAGTCTTTGTCATCATCTGGTTTGGTGCAGTTGTCATCACGCTAAACTCAAAGCTGCTTGGAGGAACTATGTGAGTGCTGGGAATGGGAGCAGTCAAAATGCTCCAGTTTATGCAATTTTCAGCGATGTTTTGATCTGATTGCTTTTTTTTTTTCCATTTCTCACCCTCCTTCCTAGATCGTTTTTTCAGAGCCTGTGCGTCCTGGGTTACTGTGTCCTGCCCCTGACGGTAGCGATGCTGGTGTGCAGGCTGGTACTGCTAGCAGGTTCTGGGACCGTCAGCTTCATTGTTCGTCTGATCGTAGTGATAGCTATGTTTGGTTGGTCCACGTTAGGTAAGTGTGGTCGTGTTGTAACGCTGTTGTGCACGCTGAGTAGTGCGGTGCTTAAAGAGAGAGATTTGCTTGCGTTTTGCTGAGCAAAGCCAAAGGATTGTTGCAGCTTGAGGTGTTTTCTGGGCTGCTGCAGTACTGTAGAAGTTGTTCTTCCAGTCCTCGTGCTGGCAGGCATTCAGCGTTTCACAGAAGCACAGAATGGTTTGGGTTGGAAGAGACCTTAAAGATCATCTAATTCCAACCCCCCTGCCATGGGCAGGGACGCCTCCCACTAGACAGGGTTGCTCAAAGCCCCATCCAACCTGGCCTTGAACACCTCCAGGGATGGGGCATCCCTGGGCAGCCTGTGCCAGTGCCTCACCACCCTCCCATTAAAGAATTTCTGCCTTTGCCTTCCATTTGCCAATGCTCCTTTGATTTTTGTGGTCATACACAAATTGCCCTTGAAGGAGAGATGATAATTTTGTATTAAACTTCCTGTGAGACTCCTAGGTATTTTATTCCATGACCTATGTTATAAATGCCATTTAAAAAACACTAGTCTCATGCAGGTGCATTTGCATTATTTCTCCTTTTCTTTATATAAAGTCTTCTGGGCTCCCCGGTACAAAAAAGACAGGGATCTCCTGCAACGAGTGCAGCGGAGGGCCACAAAGATGATTCGGGGCCTGGAGCATCTTCCCTGTGAAGAAAGGCTGAGAGACCTGGGTCTGTTCAGCCCGGAGAAGAAAAGGCTGAGAGGGGATCTCAGCAATGTGTATAGATACCCGAGGTGTGGGAGACAAGGATGTAGCCAACCTCTTTCAGTGGTTTGTGGGGACAGGACAAGGGGCAACGGCCGCAAGATAGAGCACGGGCAGTTCTGCACCGACATGCAAAAGAACTTCTTCACAGTGAGGGTGACGGAGCACTGGGACAGGCTGCCCAGGGAGGTTGTGGAGTCTCCTTCTCAGGAGATATTCAAGGACCGTCTGGACGCCTACCTGGGCAGCCTGCTCTGAGGAACCTGCTTTGGCAGGGGATTGGACCCGATGATTTTTGAGGTCCCTTCCAACCCCTACAATTCTGTGATTCTGTGAATCTTATTGCACAGCGTTAATTGGCATCTGTTTTTCTATGTAATAAATCAATCTTAGTTCTAACGTACAATTAGAGACCATTGTTACTGAACAATGAGTTACCGCTTCATGTCCTTCAGCTTAATTGCAGTCAAGATACTAATTCAAACTTGTTAACATCTGCAGTGGATCTTTCAGTTTTTTGTTGTTCACGTTTCAAGAATTTTTCTTTTCCTTTGTCACCAGCATCTACCGCTTTCCTGGCAGACAGTCAGCCTCCAAACCGCAAAGCTCTTGTTGTGTACCCTATCTTCCTCTTCTACTTCGTTATCAGCTGGATGATTCTCACCTTTACACCTCAGTGATGTCAGATCAGAAGAGACTGTGTGACACAGACTGCGAGTCTTTCATGAGCACTGCAGTGAATCGTTGGCTTTATCTCTTACTAATTTATGGAGAGAGATGGTGTAAAAAAGCAGGTTTTGGGATAAAGCCAGAGAACTGCAAAATTGGTCATTTGTGTGTTCCTCTTCTTGAAAGACACTGAAGTCCAGCTGCTGGTTATTTTTTTTAATTAGCCCTGCCCTTTAGTTATGTTGAATAAAAGATGCGCGCTGTGACAGGGATTGTTCTGCCTGAGAAGTGGAGGGGGAGACCTTGGAACTTCAAGGAGTTTGTTAGGTGAAGTCATAGGATCACGCGACTTGGCAGAATTCTTGCTAATGCTTGGATTCTCACTGAAGATGAATATGCCTTACGAAATAATAGAAATTGATCGCTGTTATGTGTTGGTCAGGAAGAACGTGTTTGACTCCTTTTTCACCTGTAGAGTGGTGAAATGTATATACAGTGCACCACAGGATTGTGAGCTTTCACTTTGAAATCAGATTTCAGCAAAAAAAGTTGGGTCCAATTTCCTACTAATTAGAGCAGGGCAGAAGGGAAGGGAACTGTCTTTGCTCGTATTAATGTATTGTGTATTTATGTTTCAGCCACTTTGCATGTCAAGGGTGTTTTAGCCAAATGCCTTCAACACCACAGCTACGCTGATTAGTCCGTATATCCAATAAGGAGACAGTGCGTACACCGGGTAGTTACAAATCTTTCTTTGCCACTCTGATCTGGAGCTAAAAGTTCTGGAGAAGCAGTCGAGACTAATCGGAAAGGGACTTGGCTATCACTCCGAATAGTGAAAATGGAAAACCGAGTGTCTGGAGGGTACAAAGTAATGGATATTAAAAAAAAGAATAATTGGGAAGTAAGTTGAAGTTTGGATCTGTATGATGTTTGGATGCTAACGCGCCAAACAGGACGAAAGTCCAAAAGTTCTAAAGCGCGTTGAAGGAAGGAAAATAAATCACGATGAAGGTGGTGGCTCTTACGGAGTATCCGACGAATTCCGTTCCTAATTGATTATATGTGACTTTCATTTGGTTGTTTACATGGTCGGTGTTTCAACACAAACACATGCAAAGTTGCATATTGTTTCTTTGTACTTACAATGAAATGTGAGAAACTTTTCTATAGTTTTTTTCTAATACTTTTTATAAAAGGAGAGGAGGCTTATTCTCCAGTGCTGCTGGTAGGTGTGTTGCCGCCTGCCTGGAGAACCGTACGCAGGCATACAAGTGGGTCATTTGTATTTCAGCGTAGGGATTGAGACCTGGAGAACTGCTTGTTGAAGACTGTACAGAAATTATTTATGTTGCCATTATTTTCAGTAAGAAGTACGAGGGGGAAATCTTAGAATGTCTTGGAGGTGAAGAAACTGCTGTTAAAATGCCTTTTTTTTTCTGAAAATGAGTATCAGATTTCCTTTCTCCTGTAGTAATGCAAATAGACCTGAAATTGATGTAAGTGGGTCCTGTTAAAGTGTAAATATACCTAATTTATATTTATATATAAAAATGAAGTCTCTGCTATAAACACTATAAATACTTGGTAATTGGGATAGAAACTTCTAAATGCGAGGACTAAAAGTACATTTTTGCATTTCTGGGAGCGCGGAGAAGAGGAAAAGAAAAAATCGGTTCCTCTGCAGGGACCCTTCTTGGTCGCAGGACAGTCCCCAGCGAGCGCCTGTGAAGCTGCCGGCTGTTCTTGCTGCCTCCCGAACACCTCGGCGTGTCTCTCTCCTAGGTTGCTGCGAGGGAGCTCTGGTGTTTCATATGCTTGGGTATAAAATGGAAATGGGGAATTTTTAAACATCCATTAAATTATTACTGGTAAGGAATGTGATTTTTCTTTATTTTTTTTTAGGTGTGCTGTTTCCCATTCATTTAAACATTAGTTTGGCTTTGTGAATCTGAAAAGAAATACTCTAGGGAAGTAGAAAGATAGGAAACCTATTGATGAGTGAGTTGAATTCTTTGAGGAAAAAATCTTTTCTATTTCAGCACAAGAATTTAACCATGCTTTTGTAGAAATCCTTGGAATTCTATCTCTGCAGTATTTAATATCCAGTGTATCTTGAGACTTAATGCGGTATCGTATCTGAAACATAATTGGAGCAACACTTGATTGATCCAGAATCTTTTAGGAAAGAAGGAAAATGATTTTGAAGAGGAATTAAACAAAATCCCAGTTTTTGTCTTATTTGTCTTTGACGCGTCTCATGATGGCTTGTTCTGTAACATACTGCTCTTGGCTTACATACGAGAAGGAAATTATTTTTATATTAACTAGATTCACTTTTCAACTGGTCACTAGAGATTTTAGTCGAGTTATTTTAAATCTGGAAGAATATGCAGAAAAATACTGGTTATATAATGATTTTTAAAAAAAATATATTATTTTAAACCCCGTGGCAATCCATTAGCATGGAAGCCATCATTTTCTAAAGCAGTGAAACGTGTAAGTGGATTTTTATCACTAAAGATGTGACATAAATAAAGCTTTAGCTGTCAGGAGGCAAGTAGGAAACTAGATTTCCTAAGTTTTCACGTCTCCGGTTGAATGAAGTTATCCCTTAAAATGGTGGGTTTTTAATCACCGTTTGCTCTAGCAGAGTAGAGGACGCTGATGTTCTTGGCCAGGAATCCTCGCTGCTGTAGCTCACTGTGACCTCGTTTCTCAGCTCTCTGTTGAGATGTGCTCGGTGCAAGTGTGATTAGAAGCATGCAGTATGTGTCGTCAAAGGGGAAGCCTCTTCCTTCTTGTGTAGAGCTGGAAAGGCAGCAAGAAGAAAAGCGGATGTCTCACCTTTAATGAAGGGCTTTACTTTTCTGCGGAGAACGTGGATGGTTTTCTGATGCATAAACCAGGCTTTTTTTCCCACAAAGATTTTTTAATACAGTTTATTAATTGAAGTTAGGTGTTCGAGTCTGAATTTGATTTTGATCTATTTAACACCAATGAAAATGAAAGTAATTCGTGTTAACTTCAAAATGTATAGATTAAGACACTGAAACGAGTATGACTAACATATGAAACGTGGATGAGAAGTGCCACGTACGCTGTACTGCTGGCAGCCAACGTAACAGGAAGGAATGCCTCGTCCCGGGGCCTGCCCGCACGGACGGGGCACAGCGCTCATCTGCGGATGCTTTGTCCAAGGAAAGACGTTGTGTGGCCTGGGGATCCGGAATGAACTGAAAGAAGGTGGGGTAGGAAACAGTTGAATTCTCTACTCCTACAGAATTTTCCTAAGCGTTTAAACCATGCATGTGTGCCTCGGTGAGTTAATGGAAGCTGGTAGGAGCACCGCCGGGAGGTGTGAGTCGTCATTTCCCTCTACTCAGGAGAACTGCTGCTATCACAGATGCATGTAAATACCTGATGTTCTTAGGTTCTAGCCAATTGTACGGGTGTTCTTAGGAGCTAGGACCAGAAAGAGCGTTTACTCTGTACGTGTTAAGCCTTCGTCCCACACAGAGGTGCTGCAGGGAATCCAGCACTTGGGCGTTCTGGGCAGTGAAAAACAATTCTCACTGAGGGTCGATGACAAGATGTGCCCCAGTGCCAGTAGCACCCAGGTTCTGCAAGGACCCGGCACAGAAGAGGAGCTGCGTGCTGGTAGCACCAGCAAGATGCAAGGGTGAAAGTCTCCAGTCCCTGCCCACCACTACTTCCCTTCTTCCTGGTGCAGCGCGGAGCCCAGAGCAAAATGCGTCAGGTGTGCCAGGGCTGTTCAGTGCCAAGCGGTGGCATTGGTTTGCTCACGCTTAAATCTTGCCTCTGCTCCTGCCCGGTCACAGGCCCTAAATGTAAAAACAGCTGAGCTGGTTGGCCTCGAAATCAGCATTGATGCAGGCAGTCTCAGGCTGCCGGCCGCTTCGGGGAGGGAGATCTCAGCAACACCTCGCTGAGGGGTCTGCCAAGTGGATCTGACCGGCATCGAGCCCTGCTGTTAAAACACGAAGGTAAGGAAGTACTAAGGGTAAAGAGGCAGCGGAGGGGTGGGAAGGCAGTCTGATAAACAAATAGCACTTTAAAAATATTTCTAAGAATGGAATTAGAGGCAGTGAAGTGAAGAACTACATCTGTTGTCTTCCACTGCCCTGTGGGGTGCAAAGAGCACCTTGTCCTTTGGGTGCTGGCTGTGCTGGCTGCAGACGCTTTGCTGAAGACAGTGGTGGCAGACCGGGGGCTTCGCTACCCGTTTTCTCCAGCGTGTTCAGGAAATGCTCCTTGCTCACAGGGGGGTCGCCAGATAAAGCAGCAGCAGGCACCCAGCTCGCTGCATGCCCAAGCAATGACTGCTGCCTGCTGGGCTGGGTGCAGCCTGGGCGTGCTGGTGGTCACCGGCACCTCGGGACGGGGGGACAGGATCCTGGATCCTGCCGTGGCACACGGAGCGATCTCCCCCATCCCATGGCTATTTCTGCTCTGTTGGCAGAGATTTAAAATGCAGCAGCCCTGTTTTTTTTTGTTTGTTTGTTTGTGTGTGTGTGTGTGTGTGTGTGTGTGTTATCTGGTTAATGAGAGCTGCCATTTGAGTTATAATTCATTTCCTTGAGGCTGAGGTTCCAAGTAACCAGCACGTTAAGACTCTTAATTTTGTGCCTGACCTGTTCATGCTATGGGGTCTGCACCTATTTGGCCTTTTCTATAATACTGAATTTTGAGCAAGAAGATTACTTTCAACAATATTTACTGTGGCAATGAGGAAATGATTAAGTGTGCCTCTTTTTCCCATAAGATGGCAATAATCAACATATTCATTAGGCTGACTTCAGTTAGAATTGTGCACAGGAGATTGTTCAGACCTTTTGGCTTATTTCCATCTATTAGTCAATTAACGTGTTCATGCTCTGAAGCGTGCTAGCCTTTTACACTTCGGCAAATTGTGAAGTAATTGCTCAAAGCAATTCATTTTTACCCTTTCCCAAGTTATTGCTGTGTGGAAAACGGAGCAAATTTTAAGATTATTCTGTACGCTCACAGTCAGGGCTGATTAGGTGCTTCACGTCTGAAAACTGGCCTGACATAACTGCATGGAAAATTTCAAGACAGTCTCACTCTTGGAGCGATGTTCGAGTAATCCAAGTAGCTCACCTTGCACATTACTAAAAGATGTTATCAAAAGTGTCAAAAAAAAAAAATAACCTTTGGTAGAAGCGGTGTTTTGTAACTTATTTTGCTTTGCTCTTGGAGCAAAACATTGCACCTGACAGAGCTTCCTGAGACCACCCTGGTCCGGTGGCAGCTTGCAGGTTGTCTGTTGTACGCGGAGCAGGGAGGTCGTAGCTCCCCCCGCCTTGACAGGGTGCCTGGGCTTTGCTGCCACATCGCTGGGACCAGGAGGACGCCGAACAGAAGGCAGAGCAGGACTTAATGCAGGCACAGCCTGACCTGTGCACACACTTCACTCGCCGCTGCTGGGAAGGGTCGGGCTGTGCTGCCCGCACCCAGCGCCCTGGATTGCAGTTGGGTACGTGATGGCCTAGGAAGAACAGAGGGAAGGGTGAGCAAACGTCCTGGTGGGATCAGAGACTGCTGTCAGAGTGAAACCGTAACTTCTGACCTCTGGCTTTCTGACAGATGGCTGAAAAAATGCCTGCAGCAGCTCGGAGCCGAGCCTCAGGCTGCTGACTTCTCACATTGCTCGTGGTCAGCCCGGGGAAGACCCCGTGCCCTGGGCCTGGGGGCCGAGACTGTTCTGTGGGCACTCGCTGCAGGGCGGCGAAGGGACCAGACGGGGCAAACCGTGCCCAGAGGCAGCGAGATAAAGGGAAGGTGTGGTGGGGAGCCAGGCTGCTGGTTTGGGCAGAAATCAGGGGCGCTGCCTTGCTCTGCTGTCATCCTTGTCCGGGAGGCAGTGCCTGAGGTGTGCTGTCTGTGTGCTTGTCTCCGGGGTTTTTTCTAGATTTTGTTCTCAGCCCAGTGAGAATGAAAAGCAGTAAGGTTCTACCTGCTGATGTGGGAAGTAAAGCTTTATTTTCTCAGCGGTTACTTGCCTTGAACCTTGTCACCCTGCGCCTGCATTTCAGAGTTCAAAGCCGCTGCTGCACAGGACAACGAACAGGGGCAGTTTTGTTCAGCTCGCTACAGCCTCGCTGTGCCAGGCACACCGACACGGCTGGGCTTCCAGCCTTCTGGTCCTGATAAGCCTGCTGGTTGTGTCGCAGGCTGAAGAGAGGGGGCTGGATGTCAATGAGAGCCTCGGGGACTGCAGTCTTCCTCCGGTAAGACAGGAGAGCAGCAGCCGTGGCGGGGGTGAGCTCCCAGTGCTGCCAGCCTTACCCTTACTGGGAGAGAGGGAACGGAGCAATTGCTCTCTGTCTCTGCTCAGCTTCTGCGTGTGGAAGGCATTGCCCCAGCCCATCACACGCATCTTTGTCCTGGTCCGAAACAGCTTCAGCCAGCACCCAGGCCCAGCCTGCCTCAGCAGGAGCTCTCCAAACCCCATCTCTTCCCCCAGCTTGGGGTTGCTAGCAGTGCAAAGAGAATGATATGCGAAACAAGCTCACTCTAAAGGGGTATCGGCAGTTCCCTATTATAAGAGAGAAATGAAGAATACAAAATAAACGGGGAAGGCTGAGGGGCAGTCCTCGTGCAGTGTGATAGGCAGCATCTCCTGCAGGAAGTGTATTAGAGGACAACATTCAGGGAGCTGCTGTATCACTAGTTAGTTCTGTTCCAACGTGCACAGAATATTTTAAAGCACTTCTTTCTTTTTTTTTTTTTTTTTTTTTTTTTTACCTTTTTAGGCTACCCAGGCTTCACAGAGTACTGAAATGTCCAGTACAAGTGGAGCAGAGACCGAGTGTTGCAGCAAGGAAATCACAGAATCGTTACGGTTGGAAAGGCCGCTAAGATCGTCTGGTCCAACCGTCTGCCTGCCACCAATATCGCCCGCTAAACCACGTCCCTAAGCACACGGCACATCTACCCTTTCCTTAAGCCCCTCCAGGGGTGGTGACTCCACCACTTCCCTGGGCACCCTGCTCCAGTGCCTTGCCGCTCTTTCTGAGAATTTTTTCTTAATATCCAACCTGAGTCAAGTATGAACGTGTCTGGAGTAAATACTGCTACACCGCTTTGTAACTGGGTGGAACGGAAATGGGGATTGTAGAAAAATAAGACCAGCAAAGTAACTGTCTTCTGCTAAGTGGCTCTCACTAGGGAAGAACAAAGTGAAGCTGTTTCTGCATCGCCAGTTTCCCTTCGTCAGCCGGAGATTTCTGCCCATGGACAATGGAGATGGGGAGCGCAGAACACGGAGCGAAGCCACCTTTTGCTCCAGGCCAGCAGCACGCGTTCCTGGCCTTGCCCTCTTCAGATCACGAGGAGGATGGAGGTGTCTACAGCTTCTTCTGTCCGTGGAGCAGCCAGCACGGTCCCGGGGAGGAGCCCGACGACGTGTCCATAGGGGAGGACTCCTCACCTTGTGCAGGTGGTCCTGTCCCCGGGACAGCCTGCGGGCAGCAGCCGAGCCTTGTCAGCCTCACGGTGGGTCACTTGTGGCACAGAGGGGACAGCGTAAATGAGAACGCATCGCCCAGAAGTGATGAACTGTTGGCATTTAATGCGTGCTCTCAGGCAAAGCACAGGCATGTGCTTGACGAGAGTGAAATGGGTGCTGCGTGGCAGCTCGAGTCGCTCTGGGCAGCACTGAGGAGTGAGCAGGGCATCCTGGATGAGGAGGATGATGAGGATGATGTCTTTCTTCCTTCTCCTGGGCAAACGGCGACGTGGCCTGGCTGGCTGGTAAGTTTGTCTGCCTCTTAGGTGAGGCAGGTGGTCTGCCTTCACGGTCAGAACTCGGACACTGCAGAGAGGCGGTGGCTGCGGGTGCTGTCACCTGCATCCCATCACCTGCGTCCCATCACCTGCACCCTTGTGGCTCGTGACCGTTCTGTTTGCACAGATGCATTGGGCTCCTATGAGCCACCCTTGGAGTGACCAAGCAATCTGCTGAAAAGTAATTTCCAAAACCAGGTTGAGCCTCTCTAGCACCTGGCATGTCCTCCTGCTGTTAAAATAAGTACAAACCCGCCTGTATGCTCTGCTTCGTTCTTTGTTCAATCAAGACAGGTGCTGCAGAGGAAAATCTGCAGGTTAATGAGGCTTAAAATGAAGAGATCCCTACCCAGAGTTGCTGCTGTTTCTTTTCTTGCCCTGAACAATTCCATTATCAGGATTTTAACTTTAATTTTGCTCTGCAAAAACAGAATAATAGGTGTCTGCTGGCAGACTTCATGAGATTGAGAAGTGCCCTGCGCTCCCCTGCAGGAAGGTGCCGCACCCCCCCGACACGGGCTGCCACGGGGCAGCAGCGCCAGCCCTGGTGCCCACGCGGGCAGCCTGGGGACACGGGCAGGAGAGCTCGGAGCTGTCCTGCTGCTGGGTCCTGCTGTGGGATGTGCTAGTCCTGCACAGCACCCCTTCTGCAGCTGCCAGCGTTGTCCCTCTCACTCCTGAGTAATTCCTGGGGTCCCTGCAAGTCATTTTAAGTCCCCCACCCCGCCCCATCTCAGGCTGGAGCTTAGACTATAGCCGGTGCTGCTCTGACTGCAGGTCCCGGCTCAGAGCTTGCAGGCGTGTTGTGCTCAGGATGATCCTTGAGGTGTCACCAGTGCTCTGGCCAGATCGCGCTTGCTTCCACGAGGCTCTGGTGCACCCGGGTCGCACAGAACCCCTCTGCCTCTCCCTGGAAACCCGACACTGAGACCGAGCTGAGAGCAGCCTCCTGCCTCCCCCCGTGTCCTGAAGCCGTGGCTCCGCGCCGTGTGCTCGCACTGCCACGGCTGCTGGCAGCTGGGGCCAGAGGTGGGCTGGGACCTGCCCGTGCCTGGCACCGTGGCGCAGTCACATCCCGGGCAGGGGCAGCGTGGCTGTGATGGGCTGATAAGGATCCCGGATCCCCTTGATCCCATCCACCTGCACCGTGCCTGCCCCTCCCATGGCCGGCGGCTCTTTGAAGCTCCTTGCACCTTTGGGAGGGGGGAATGAGGAGGCTGGGGCTGGCTAAACAAGCGTTTTCTTGTTTCCCTTGGATCCAATGCCTTTTCCTCTGGTGGCTGACCTGCCCTGCCCTGAGGGAAGGATTTCGGGTGGTGTCCTGCTGCCCTGGGCAAAATCTGGCAGCACAGTGACTGCCTGAGGATGCTGGAGCCTGTGCAGTGGGGAGCACTGGGCCGGGGATGAGCAAGGTCACGGGAGCGTTGGTGAGGGCGTGCTGCTGCCGAGGGGCACGAGCAGCGACCATGGGTGTGTGGGGGCGGTGGGGCTGGGGGCACGGCGGTGCTGCCATCCCCCCGCTGCTGTGCCGGCCTGTCCCGAGGCATGTGGTGGGGATGCTCACGTTTCTAACACAGCCCCAGGGGTGTGAAGCCCTTTCCTTGATGCTCTGCCCCATCTGTGACTTCCCACGGAGAACTGAGTGCCCTGAGGTGTCTGTGCCTGCTGCGCTTCCTCCCAGTGGAAAGGGCGGAGAGGAGCTGCTGCTGGTCCCTCCGTGCTTCTGCAATTCTGCTGTCGCCCCGAGCGAGGCAGGAGGCAGAGATTTGTGGTGAGCTCATCGGTCCTACCAGAAAAAGGCAGGCTAAATTTCAGAGCTCAGCGAGAACTGCTGGATTTCACTTGAATGGTGCTTTCTGGTTCTTTTCAAGTCTTATTCTGGTGTTTTGTGTTGCTGTCTCAGGATCATAAACAGCTGGTGCAATTATTTATACCATACACTTATTTAAAACCTCTCTCTTCCCATAACTCAGTCCTCCTTTAAAGAAACAAACAAATGCATCTGAGCACTGGGATGTGGTTGCTGCCTCTTTCTTTCTCAGGGCTTCTGAATTCTTCGGGAACGGCGACAGCAGCCCGAGACAATGCAGGCTCGCGCCCCGCGCTGTGAGCGGTGTGGTCTGGCCGCCTGCCCTGCTCCGGGACGCTTCCCGGGCCCGCGGGCGCTGCAGCAGCGATGGGAACCAGGCGCCAGCGCTGAGACGGGGCCGCAGCCGCCTCGCTCCTGGCACACGGTTTACAAGCAGCAGCCCCACGGCATCTTTATAATTTGGGAAGGAAAGGTGCCTTTGTTTTGATGTTAAGAGCCTCGTAACCCGACTGTCAAAGTTTGGATGTTGCCAAGCGTGTGGGTCAGACACAAGCCCGTGGTGCTCTCGCTGGAGGTGCCGGTGGAGCCTCACCGTGCCGGGGGTGAGCAGCACGCACGGAGCTGTGGGCCAGCATTCCCCTGTGTCAGTCGGAGAGCCGTCAGGACAGAAATCTGCTCTTACATCTCCCCCCTTCGCTTTTCCTCCTCTGGCTCTCGGCCTGCTGTGCACCAGGGCAGCAGAGAGCACAGCCCAGCCCTCGGCGTGGTGCTGGGGAGCTGCCCCGCTGCTGGCGGCGTGGGTCCAAGGGCAGGACGTTCCCAGCGGCCACGGGGGGCCGGGGGAAGAAAAGAATTTGCTGTTAAATAATAAAGCTTTTGTGCTTAAGTGTTTGCCTGAAGTGTGTTCTGAAGTGTCCTTTGAGTTTTCCTGGCATCCCCAAAGGTTAGCAGCAGTGCGCGTGGCTCCTGTCCAGCCTGGAAATGCCTCTCGGGGCTGCGGCTGGTGGGCACGGGCCGGGCCCTTGCTGTCCTGCTCCGTCTCCTGAGCGAGAAGGGCCTGCCCCTGCCGGTGCCGCTCCTGGCCTAAAGAAAGGGCATGAGGAGAGCCGGGAGCGTTGCCTAGCCTCTGCCCCTGATCCTGCGGGGGTTAAACTTGCAGGGGCTGCCCCGCTTTACAGGGAGCAGGGCAGCACCTGACAGAGATTCCTCGCTCCTCTTAATTAATCCCAAACTCGGCCAGAAATGTGCCTGGGACCTTCCCGAGACAACAGCTGTCCCTGGAGCTATGTGCTAAAATATGAGGCGGTCAAACCTAATTCACCAAGTGGCATTTAATCGTGAAAGCCTGGAAGACAAATGCGTCCCTGTTGCCTGTGCTGTTCTCTCTTTGCCGGCGGGTGTTTTGGGGTTGGAGGCTTGTGGGCAGGCACCGGCGGGCGCGTGTCCCTCCTGCACCCGGCCGCGGGAGGCCGGGACCAAACCCCTCGTGCCCCCTCAGCCCTTTCCCTTCCCTGACCGCACAGCTGCCTTCCACTTCTGCAGCATGAGGGTTTGTCTGCTTTTTCTGCCCCGTTCTGCCCTGGTTTTGGCGGCCCGGCCGAGGGAAGGACCCCAGGGCCCCTCATCCCTGGGCGTGGGGCGGCCTCGTGCAGGCCGCGGGCAGGGCCGTGCCCTGGGTCCGCTCCGTCTGCCTGCGCCTAGCACAGCCCCTTGTTGTCGCTATACATTTGCCGTACGAGCCCTCCTGCTCTTGCTAATAATACGAGATGCTAGTAATTCCTCGTGCTGGTCTGGCGCCTCTCTTCTGGGGAGGAAGATTAATGTTCCAGCCATGGTCTGGCAGCTTGGCGATATTCCCGTGAGGAAGGGAAAACGCCTGTGAGCATTCTGCTGGTGCCCCTTTTTTTTGTGTAAGATGTGTACGTCTCTGGCGCTTGTTTTCATCCTCGGGATGCCTTCAGCAGGCTTCTGCTGGAGGCCCTCGTGTGTGGGAGTCGCTGTGGGCTCTCCTCACGCTCCTGCGCCTCAGCGTGAGGATTTTCGTGGAGTTTAGACCAGTTAGTGGTAGTCCTCGTAAAAGTCACTCAGCTCTTCCTTCTGTATCGCTTGGATCTGCTTGCAAGGCCTCTGCTGAGGCATCACACAAGTTAAAGTTACCATATCAGTTACTCTTTTAAGTGCATTTAAATAACAGTCTTCCCCCAGGCCCCATCCTAATCAAAGCCGTGGGGTACTGCAGGACCACGAACTCAAACCGCCCCCCTCAGCGATGGCCAAACAGGCGGCTATGAAGGTGGCTGGGCGCCGAGCTCGTGTGCGTTGGGATGCTTCAGCCACGGCTGTGCTTCCAGCAGGGCACAGCGAGCAGGGTGTAAGGGGACAGCTACTGGTGCTGAGCATCCAACCAGCCAGGCCCTGCAGGTGTGCTTCTGGAGGGCAGGGAGGGATGGATGGGGGTGTGGGTGGGTTTCTCCCACTGCTGCTTCTAACGAGGTTGTGGCCAAGTGCACGGAGGTGCTGCCCCTGCTTGCTGTTGGCAAAGGAGGTGGTTTGATGGTGGCTTGGTTCATCTGGCTGCTCCAAATCTCCAAATGGAAGCTTTTTGCCTGAAACGCTCCTTTCCTGCACCTCATGTTTCCCAAACAAGCCTCGTCTGCTCAGCACAGCACTGCTTTTGGTTCAAGTGTATTTTAATTGCCTTAGAGAGTGGGAGGGAGGGGTTATTTTTTGCTTCACCCGAGGGGTGGGTGAAGCTATTTTTGCCGCTGGTGTCACTCCCCTCCTATGTGCACGGCGAGGACAGGGGTGGGAAGCCCCAGGAGAGGCAGAAGGACGGAGAGCCGCAGGCCTGGGGGAGGCACGCCGTCCGGGGGGGAGCCAGGGCGGGCTCCTTAGCGAGGCTGAAACTTCGACTTTAATGGGATTTACTGAAACAAAACTCCTCTTGTCAAAGTCGACAAGTTTTCTAGCTAATCACTGCCAGCTTGTATTCACAGAGCCCCCGTGAAATGGAGCGAGCGCACACCCCTGCTTGTCCATCCTAACTTCCACAAAAGAATCCTTGGCTATATTTTTTCAGTGATGTTATCTCTGATTTTTCAGTGATGTTATCTCCGATTTAGCAAAGTTGGGGACTTTTGGAGTCTCTTTGAGGACTAGTCATCTGAGAAGTCCATTTGCCTTTTGTGTATGTACTAAACAACCCAGTGTTTGTTAAATACCTCTGCTGGTAGTGGCAAACACCAACACCCCCTTTGCGTGGAAATGTGCAGAATACACTCTGCTGGGGGCTGGGGGTCTCCTCTCACAGCCTCGGGGAGCCCAGGAGCTGGCAGCTTGCTCGGGGCTCTGCCTGTCCCTGGCAAAGCCATCCCCGTGGCAGCAGCACAGACACGGAGGTGGCCGGGTGCTCGTGCCCACTCTCTCCCAGCTGTCGGGAGCCCCTGGACGTGCCCCTGCCACCGCCGGTGCCCCCCGGCCCCGCTACGCCTGCAGGATCCGCGCTGCCACGAGCCGGCCTGTTTGTGGGTAAATTCAGGGTGCCCTGGAGGCAAAGGGCAGGGCGTTTTCCCTCTGTTTTGGTCACAGCATGAGTTCATTTGCTGTATTAATAGCTTGCCCAGCGTTCCTCAAAGTAGAAGCAGCAACTGCCCCTGGAAATAACTCTCCTTTGTTGTCAAATGGCCTTTTTGTTTGTGTGCCTCTCTGTGTCAGGGCTGATTGTGTCGGGTGGTAATGTATAACCAAGGCTGGATGTGCCCAAACCGTTCCTCTGTCGGCTGGCATCGCACAGTTCTGCTTTGGGTGCGGGGTGCTCCTGTTCAGGGAGGTGCCGTGCGGGGACAGCCTGCCTGGGCTGCGGGGCACGGGCAGCCTCCGAGGGGCAGCAGTGGCACGGAGCCCCAGTATGATGGACAAAGCCGGGTACCTGCTCCAGGACACGCCGCTTCCACGTGAATTCACTTTGTAATGAAAACCAAGCAGTAACACTTCCGTGTGCTAGAAAAAAGTCTTCAGAACTTGGTGGGTTACGCACGTTCCTGACATGCGTTGTTGGAGACTGCAGCTCGCATGTCGGGGTTGTTCTTAATGAGGGACTTTTTAAGAGAAAAGGCATGGAAAGCAAAGTGGAAAATCAGGTGGGCAAACTGGATGTAGAGCAAGAGCAGCTTGGTCACATCCTTTGTGCCTTCATCCCCCAAATTGTGTCTGCGCTCCTGGGGAGAGCAAGGTGGTGAGAGGAGCCCAGCCCGCTGGTGGCCCCGGTGACGGCTGCTTTGGGGCAGGGGCCACGCGGAAGCTGCTGCTGCTGCTGTGCCGTCCAGGTGGGGCCTGGTGCTGGTCCTGGGGCAGCGCTGAGCTCCTGGGGCAGGCACCAGCGAGCCTCCCGCGCCGTGCTTCCAGCACCGCGGCCTGCCAGCGCCCGCCTATCAATTCAGCATTATGAAAAGAAAAGGGTCACTGTTCCCGCTATGCCAGCAGGGCAAATGCCTGCTCTGCAAGTAGCTGCTCTCCTCCTGACCTCTGGGAAATGCCTGTACACAGCAGAAAGTGGAAAAACACTGCATGGTAATGACTTGCTGGAGCTGCTTGCTTGAAAGGAGCGGCTTGCCTCGTGCTCACACCTCTTCAGATGGCCCACGCTTACTGGCAGGAGTGGGGCCAGCCCCGGAGCAGAACCAGCAGCACCAGTGGCTTCTCCTGCTGGCCAGGACGCTGTCTGGAGGCTGCCAGCCTCTGTTTGTGATTAACACTGTGCCTGCGTGCTCCAGAGCAAAGCGATGGCAATAATGGCTCATCAGTGGGGTGGGAACAGCTCTGGCCACAAACCTGCTCGGAGGTGACGTGGGACCTGCTGGGTGATGTGCTGCTGTGTGGCGGTGCCACACATGTCCTCCCGGGGGACAGCGCTGCCATGTCCCAGCGCAGGCGAGCTGCCTCTGTGCAGTGCTGGGGCTGGCAGTGGGCATCCCGCAGAGCCCAGCCCTGCACGGCACCACCAGGGCTGGCCTCTGCCCGCTGCAGATCTCCTGCTGCACAGGGACAGAGCCCCCTTGCCTCTAGAGCCAGCTGCTTTAAAAGCTGAGATCCTGCTTAAAAAGGGCTCTGGAGTGAGTCTGGAGGTGACCGTGATATGTACGTGTGTGTATAGAGCTGGAATTAATAGAAATTGCTTTTGTGCTTCCTGCTGAACGTGTAGGGACCCATGGAGCAGGTACATCAGAAATGCTGGGAAGAGACAAATGTACCAGTGGGGTCTGTGTCCTGTGCCACTCAGCACAAATACCCGCTTTGGGACGTGGGGTGTGCTGCTTTCGGGCACTTCCCAGTGGATCCAGTGATACCCTTGGCATGCTGGAGAAGGGTCCTAGATTTAAAATTGTTTGGATGCTTTGGGGGTGACTGGGTCAAAAGAAGCTACACAAATATGCAGAAGACTCCGTGGTTTGTCTCCAGGCCCTGGGAAGGAGACAGCTTTCTCGTGTTTGCACTCACTTCTATTTTTTTCTGGAGGAAGTGGGAAGAGGACTTCACGCCACCAGAGCAACGTGTGAAGCGAGCTGCTGGCGGTGCCATTTCTCTGGCAGCACAGAGCTCAAAGCTGCGTGGCTGTCACCCTTTCTGGAAGGAGTTTTATGTTTTTTGTTATTTTTGAGGGTACCTCCATTTCTCTCTTGCGAGTAACCTCCAGCAGCCTGTTTGCCACCTGATGTGCTGTGGGCGCAGAACGGGGCCGTGCAGGGACTGGTCCTGGCGCACGGCGCGGCCCCTGGCCCACAAACCCTGCTGGAAAGAGTGACAAGCCCGAGAGGAAGCCAGAGAGAAGGGAGCCCAGAGAGCTCTGCTCTTCTCGAGGCATCCTTCCTGTGAGAACTGGCCGCACGCCCAGCATGGGCTGAGAAGGAAGCGATGGACGTGTCTGCACCAAAACCTTGCAGACGGGTAGGGAACTGGGTACCCCCGCGTTCGTGCCCCTGCCCACCCCTGGCAGAGCGCTTTGCAGGCACCCAGGACACAGGATCCCCTGCTCCTGTGGGAAAAGCCACGGGAAGCACTGGGAAGCTGCTCCGGGCGCTCTGGGGAGCCAGCGAGGGGCAGGCGGGAGGCTGGGGCTCAGCACCCGGCCCTCCCAGGTGCCGGTCTGCTGGGGAGTCCCGTGGTCACCCCGTGACCTGGGCTGGCATTTGGCAGGGGGCTCCGCTGCCTCCCGCAGCACCTGCCGGGGGTGCGCTAAAAACAGTGGCTTGTCACAGGGGGCTGGGTCCCCCCGTGTCACGCAGGCGCTGCCAGCCTGCCCGGTGCTGCCGGCTCCATGGTGAGGTCCGGGTGCCTAGCCCTGCTGTCAGCCCGGCGTTGCTTGCTCCGAAATAATCTCATAAATCACAGCCTGGTGTGCTTTTCCTGATGTGCATACACGAAGGCTCATTCTAGCCTGGAAGCTGCGTACCCAACACCCGGCTGCTTGCACAGAACTCTGTGGCACTTCCTTTTATTATGGTCTTTCTTGCAAACAAATGCTAAGCTTACACAAATGTTTGCAGGAGGAAGATAAGGAGCTGTGAATAGCTGTGAATAGAGTCAAAATGAATGGCCGGGCCATATTTGGTGGCGGTGTTTTTCTTTCCCCCCCAGTTTTCTCCCAGCTGGGGTCAGTGCCACGGGCTCACCACGGGGCCACTCTCGCAAAACCACGAGGGCGCTGGGCAAGGTTTGTCCCCGGGCGAGCAGAGCTGTCGGGAGCCCTCTGCGAGCGCCTCCGTGACTGCTCCTAATGAGCTGGAGCCGGGGCCGGAGTGAAAATCTAAACCAGCTGGGGCTTGGGTTTCCAACGTCCTCCATGCGCCTTTGACAGCGGGGCTCCCGCTGCTTCAGCTCCGCGGCCGCTTCTTTCCCTTCTCCCTCCGGCTGCCTGCGAACGGGAGCGGTGCGCGCGGGAGGCAGGAAGGAACGCCCGCAGCTTTTTAAAACTCGCAGCCTTCAGGGAATTTCATCGCAGTCCGCGGCCAACTGAATAACGGTGCAGGGTTTGAATCGGCGGCCCGCCCCCGCGGGCAGGGCTCCCTGCCCGGCCCTCCCTCGCTGCTGCCTGCGCCGAGCCCTGTCCGCAGCCGCTGCCCGCCCGCGGCCCCGCCGCACCAGCACCCATGGGTGCGCAGCGCCGCGCGCGCCCCGGGGCCGGGGGTCGCCCCGCGCTCTAGCGCCCGGCGAGCGCCGCGCCCGCCCCGGCCACCTGGCCCATCATGCCCTTGCTGGATTTTTTCTGGGCGTGCTTCAAAAGAGCCAAGGTAAGAAGCTGCCCTTTAAACAGGGCCGAGGGACAGCCCGCCGCCTCCCAGGGCGAGCTGCCCGGAGGACAGGACGGAGCGGGGAGGTGGCACGCGTGGCGCTGGGGCTGGCGGGTGCCTGGCGCGTGCCGTGGGGCGATGTCGTGCCCACGACACCCGGCGTGAGGAGGGTCTGGGACCTGCCGCGTGCCCCACGGGGAACGGCTCGACGGTGCCGCTGGGTGCTGCGGGTATGTGTCCGTGTGTGTGCTGCTGGTCCGGGTGGTTTCCCTGCCCGCTGTGGGTCTGCGGGATGTGGCAGCACAGGGTTTGGGTTCCTCTCCCTCCTTTCCCCCCATGCCCAGGCTCATTGTGAACTGCTGGTAATAATGAGCGGCCCCTCTCTGCGGTTATCCCGAGGAGGCATTCCTCCCCCCCCCCCCCCATTTTTTTTTTGGTAGACAGCTGCTTCTGAGTTGTTATTGATAAGTAGAGCAAACCTCTTCTCTCTCCGCTTGAGCACTCACAGCCAGAAACCTTTCCTCTGCCTGGGTCGGGTCCTGCCTGTCCGTGGGGTCGTGGCTGGAGGAGGGCGGCGCGCACCTCTTGCACACGCGTGTGGCACCGGCCCCACTTCCACGGGGAGCCACTGTCTGTGCCTGCAGCCCTGGCCGGGGGCTATCCTACCCACACGCATGGAGCTCGTCCCGAGGCCTGGGCTGTGCCACTGGGGCTGTGCACGGGTTTGTTTTTGCCTCTGGCCATGCCAGCCTGAATGCAGGGTGGCTGAGAGCGGGATGGCGGAGCAAGGATGGAGGCCGGAGGCCCCGGGTTTTTAATTTCCTGCAGCAGTCATTCTGTGGCATCTGGCATTTTTCATCTGGGCTGAAAGCACAACTCTCTGTTAGCCCATCCCTGCTTGTTGTGTTAGCTCTGTTGTGTCACAGCCTGTGTGAGGTGCATGGGATGGGTTTTGGGGGTATTGTTAGCACGGGTCTCAGGAGCATCGGTTGGAAAAAGCACAAAAATCACCGCACCAAGCGAGTGGGTCTGAGTGGTGAAGCGCCTGTGGAATGCAGGCTCTTCCCTGGGGGTTTCAATACAAAGCTCAGAATAGTTAAGTCTAAAAATAACATTTGTGAAATTCATTAATAATATTAATAGCTGTCTTGTCCCTGCTGTCTCCAGAGAGCTTAGCAAGTCCTCGTTAACCCTCCTTGTCCCTGCAAGCTGTTGCCATTGTCATTGCCGTGGTGGAGATGCTGTGGCAGGGACCGGGTGCGTCCCCTGCTGCGTGTCCCGGCTCCATCCTGGCTCCATCCCTCGCTCTGCTGGGATCAACCAGTGCCCGCCTGCGGCCTTGTGCCCCATGAAGGCTCCCATTGCCCGGCTGCAGTGGGCGGCTGCGGGTAGCTGTGGCACAGCTCCTGTCCTCGCTGTCCCCAGGCTCCCCGGCTGCCTATTTCCCATGTGAACCTCGCTGCCAGGTGCCTGTGTGTAAGGGGAGTGCAGGCACCCCGAGGCTGCCGGAGGCGTTTGCCGTGGGGTGTCTGGGCTTTGAGCTGGCACAGAGGGGCTGTCCCAGGCGGACAAGTGCTGGACAACAAGGCTGAGGTTCCCTCCCTCACTGTCCCCAGCTACCTGCTGCGGGGAAAAGAAAATCCGCACGGAGAGGTGTGAGCAGAGCAGAGCTGCCCTGGCAGCGAGCAGTGCCGGGGCAGGAGCTCCCCAGGAGCACAGAGGCGGGGGGCACATGGAGCCCGCAGCCCGGCAGCGACGTTTCTGGTCTGCTCAGCTGGGGCGAGAGCTGCCTGGGGGTGCTTGGTGCTCACAGGGGCCCGAGGACGTGGCCGCTCTTTGTTCCAAATGCAACGGGGATGTCGCGGGTGAGGGCTCTGCTTCGGCCGTTTCTTTCCTCCTTTTTTTCCTCCCTGTGCCTGTGTTGCTCAGCTACTCGCTGTGGAAGGCAGAAGAATTTCCTGAAGGCAGAGCAATGTGCAGGGCTCTGTCAGTGGGATTAAAGCTTCCTGGGTTAAATGAGGTTGGGGCCGTGGCCGGGTGGAAGATTTTGTGGGAAGCAGAAGGTGTTAAGGCGGGACACCGGGGAAGGGGAGGAAGCTCCCCAGGGCTACCTTCAGATCAGGCCTTTTCTCTCTTCCCTCCTTTGGCTTGTCTGACCGGCACCTTACCACGTGTCAGCCCTCACCCCACCTCCGTGGGTATCTGCCTCCCCGGGGCTGTAGGGCTGGTGTCTGGGGAGCTGGCGGTGGCAGCTACGAGAGGTCCTGGTGACCATCTCGCCATCCCCGCTCCTCCAGCGCTGATGCTCTCCGGCTCCCCGTGGCACTGAGGATCCACTGCAGGACGTCCCGGGAGGGGACAGCGCTGGGCCAGCAGCCGCGTGCCCGGGTTTCTCCCTGGGGAAGGAGGTTTGGAAATGCCGAGGGGACCCATCCTGCTGACACAAGCTCTGCGGGGCAGCAGCAGCACCCCAGCTCCAGCCCCTGCGCCGGCTGGGGTTAAGCATCGCCCCGCATCGCCCCCAGCCCCGGCAGGAAGCGGGGGCCCGGGGGGGGGCTGTGGGAAGCACTGCTCAGCACAGCACCACGTTCCTGGGCTGAGCCCACCCGTGTGTGCGGCCCCAGCTCACCCGACCTGGGAGGGGTCCTGGGGGGGAGGCCGTGCTTTGTGCTCCCTTGTGGGCAGCGCGGGGACCCCTGCTTTTAGCTGGTTTTTCTTTATTGTTGTCTTCCCGTGCCTGCAGATGCCGTTGTACTCTGTGCCCAGAGCCTCCTAACGCGATTAAAGCGTGGGAACCTCCCCTTCCACCCCCAGCCACAAAGGTACCGAGGGCACGTCGGGGGTCCTGCAGCCGGTGCCACCTCTGCTGGAGCCCGGGGCTGCCCTGCGGGGGCTTTCCTGGAGCCTGCCCCGGCTCCAGTGCAGGCACCAACCCTGTGCTGCTTTTTCTGTCCGGTGCCCAAAGACCCACCGGCGCGGGGGCTGAGGCCCAGCAGGCTTCCTTCACACGCTGCTCAAGTCCCACTGACTTGCAGTGACTTTTTCCTTCTGTGTGGAAAATGCAGGCCACGTGGCGAAAGTGAGGTTGGATGTGGGAAGGAGAAGGGCCCCTGAGAGGGAGTGAGTGCTCTCGTGCAGGGCCGTGCTCTCCAGGGCTAGGGCTTGCTGGGCTGCAATCCCTGCTAAAATTCCCCTGGGGTGGCTTAAAGGGAAAAAGGCTCCTGCATGAATTCACCCTGGGGCAGGGGGCAGATGTCCTGGGATCTCTCTTCCTCTGCCCCAGCTGTTTCTCATGCCTCTACCAGAGCCGCTCTTCGGCGGAGCTGCCGCAGGCTCCTCCCGTGGGATGGAGGTCCGTGGGATGTTGGTGCCTTCCCACTCCCTGCTGCTGCTGGAGAAAGACCCTAACGCAGCTGAGTCCTGCAGCAGCTGCTCGCTGAGCCCTCGTGGGTGAGGCTGGCATTCTTCTGAGATTTGTCTTGGAGGAGCACTTGTGCTGCCTGCGCCGTGGTGATGGTGCACCCAGAGCCCTTCGGATGTGTGTGGAAGGGGTTCTGCCCCCGGTCCTGCTGTGGGGGCTCTCCCCAGGGGTTCTCTGGTGGAAAGGCACTGGAGGGGCCTCAGCAGGAGCTGAGGGTCACTGGCGTGGGCAACCAGAGCCCGAGCTGGAGAGAGAAAGGGCTGGGGCACGTAGCGAGGGACAGCCGAAGGGGACTGGCCTGCAGAGAACGCGTCCTTCAGCTCTGCCTGCTCCAGCCTCTGGGCCTCAGGCCCCCAGGGAGGAGGAGGAGGAGGAGCAGAGCCCTGTGGCCAGAGGGGACAGCCTGTGTCCTAATCCCCGTTCTGACCCCTTGATGTGTTTCTCATGGCCCTGGGCTGTCCACCTGCCCCATCCCTGGCAATCTTGCTGGGGACCAAGCTGGATTGCATGAAGAACGCAAACTGTAGGAATCCAAGGATATGTGAATTAAAAAGACAACAAAATGATTTCTGTTTTCTTTTCTTTCTTTTCACAGTGTTTCTCGCTGCTAGAAGATAAAAAAGATGCAGGTAAGCTGAGACAGTATTTTTCTGGGCAGGAATGCTCTCCTTGTGGGTTGGGCAGGGGTCATGAGAAGAAAAGCAAGGACCAGCCTCTGCTGGGGCTCCCAGTTCCTTCTGCCAGCGGTGTGACTTTCCCCCAAACTCATGTTTCACGAGAGCAGCACAGGCAGCCAGGGCTGAGGCAGCGCCAGCCTGGGAGCCCCACCACACCGGGACGTGCCCAGTCCCTCCTCTGCCCCACTCCACCGCACTCCCCAGGCTGCAGACACGGTTTGCCCGTGGAGTTGCAATAATCACCAGCAGTGGTGTGAAATCCCTGCCTTTGCAGGGGGAGAAGCCCCGCGGGGCTGAATCTGTCCTTGCCCATTTGTGCCCGAGCAGCTGTGCCGCCACGGTGAGCTGCTGGCAGAGCTGCTCCTGGCTCTGTCCTTTCCAGTTCCCCTTCTCCTTGTTGTGAACAGCTTCTTGTTCGTTAGGAGCCCCGGAGGGTTGGAGCTGCCGTGTGCTGGGCAGGGCTCTGGGGGTCCCAGGCTGCTTGCTTGCAGAAAAGCGCCGGGCCCTGCCTTCAGCCCTGCTGGTGACTGCGCTGCTGGTGCTGCCTGCCAGGTGCCGCTTCCCTGCGGGGCGTGAGGGCCTGCCCTGGGCCTCTCCGTGTCCCTGGTTAGCCCTGCACGAGCAGCCCCTCATCGAGTGAGTCCCAGCTCCGGGGTGAGCAGGTGAGATAGGGAGAGGTGCTGGGCTTCACAGCTGCAGGACCTGGTTACAAAGAGGCTCCTTGCTCAGAGCTGACTCGAGAACAGAGCCTGGCCGGGCCCTGTGGTCAGCTTGTGGTCGTTATACAGTCAGCTTGTGGTCGTTAGCTTCCAGCAGCTCTGCAAACAGAAGCGTTCTGGAGCATGCCAGGCACATCGGCTCTGCTCGTGCATGTGCAGGGCTCCAGTCAGGTCCCTCGGGCGGGGGGTGCCAGCAGTGACCAGCAGCCGGGGCAGGGGGGAGCAGTGCAGGCTGTGCTGCTGAGCCGAGCCGTGTCAGCACGCAACGGGAAATGCGGCGCCCGCGGGATGTGCCGGGGGATCCCCGCGGTGATTCTCTGAACCAGGGGGCAGGGACCCGGCCCCGGCTTTGCATCCGCTGAAGGGTTAGGTGAGCTCTGCGCCACGGTGCTGCAAGAGCCCCGGCGCACAGGAAAACCCTGGGCAACAAAAGGTGCTTTGTGAAGGAGCTCCGGAGGTGAGCCTGGGTGGTCTCCCTTCCCTTTCAGGGCAGAGATTAGCAGCATGAATGTCAGGAGCTTGTTAACAGGGTTAGAGAGCCCCGTGCGAGGGAAGGGGCAGGGAAGGCTCCGCCAGATCACATCCATTTGGGAAGGATGTTTAGAGGTTGTGTTTTTTCCCTTGGCTAAAATGAGCTACGAAATCCAAGTGTTTCCTGGTAAGGACTCAGGTACGTGCTCCCAGCCCTGCACCCACGTCCCGGCCCGAGGAGCCGCTGCAGGCGCTCGCTGCCCTGGCTGGGTGTGCCTGCAGGGAGCTCGGCCACAGGGGGGTCTCCTCTCCTCCGCTGCTGCTCGGCACCGAGCCCGTCCCACCGGACAAGTCCCATTCAGGGCCCGGCTTTTCATTGCTGCCCTAGCTCCCCGCTTCCTTTCTGACATTTAGCTAAACTTTCCACGCATTGTTCTGCACGAAGCAGAAAGGAAAGGCTTGTGCACAAGCCATGCACGGTATAATTGCGTCCTCCGAACAAATCCCTGTTGATAGCAGCATCAGACGTCCCCGCAAGCAGGTCTGGGAGCACGCTCTGCAGATGTCCTTAAGCGGTGGCCTCAGTCTGACTGCTGGGAGAAGAGGACGGAGCTGGCAGCTTCCTTAAATACCTTCACAAACTGTATCGGGCGATGGTGAGGTTACAGTATTTCCAAAGAGGGCTCCTTCCACTGGGAGTTGTGAAATAATAGGGAAAAGAAGCACTGGGGATTCTGCTGAACTTTTGCCCCTTTGTGAAATAATAAGGTTGTATTTACCCAGCATCTGGATCTCCAAAAATAAGCAGCTAAATTTAGCCCTTGTTGATGTGTTGTCACAGCTGAGTTATTCTTCTTCTACCCAAGCTTGCTTTACACAAAAAGTCTTGAGTGGGTTCTGCTGATTTGTAGCTTCAGGCGTGAGGCTGACGCCACCACTGGTGCCCACGTGGTGGGGGCACGGGGCAGCATCGCCCTCCTCCTCCTCCTCCTCCTCCTCCTTTTCCCAGCCTGCAGCTCTGGGCCCGGGGTGCGCGTCCCTCCTGCGCGCAGGTCACCTCGCGCCCCGTCCCTGGCGGTGCTGTGTTTTGGGGGCGGGGGGGGAGGCTGGGACCTGGCTTTTTGCCATCACTGGAGCCGGCGGGCGGGAGGGGAGGGACGCCTGTGTGACAGCAGGGTGGCAGCCGTGGCAGGCGCACGGAGCAGCGCCGGGGTGGGACGGGGCGCCCGGGCTGCCTGCGGTGACCCCTTCCAGGAACTCGCGAAACTCCTGGAAATCGCCGCCTGCTCCGTGGTGGGAGATGTGGCAGTGAGCCTGGCTTACAAGCGAAGAGGTAGGAAGTAGAAAAACTGAACTGAATGTGATTACTGGAGGTTTTGGCGTGCCGTGTGATAGGAGGCAGTCTTCATTTCCCCTTCCCGTCCCTGCCTGCCCGCAGGGTCAGCCTTGGGCTGGGCTGCAGAGCTGTGCTGTAGTGCTGGCCCCGCTCAGAAAGCAGCTTCCAACCTGCCCCAGGGAGCCTGCAGGGGGCTGCATCCTGCCAGCCCTCGTGGTGCTGCCTGGCTCAGCGCTCTGACGGCTGAGCTGGGGCTGTTTGGTCATCTTGGTGGGGAAGGGGGCTGCTCCTCGCCCTTCTTGTGCTCCGTCCCCTGCAGCCTCCGTGGCCTCGCTCCTGGGCGCTCTCTGCTCACCGGGGCCAGTCCTCCCCCTGGTAGCATGAGATGCTTTGTGATCTGTTCTAATATCTTGGAAAGTAGAGAGTTACTTCCTAACTGAGAACGTACACACCAAAAATCACCCTGCCGGGGCAGCGTGAGCAAAAACAAATAGTTTGTGCTGCTTTCCATCAGCTCTTTTCTCGAGCCCTGGCTGGAGACGCAATCTCCAGCATTTCCACTTTGGCCTCCTTGTGAACTCGAGGTTATTTTTGCACCCGCTGAGCCCTCAGATATGTTTGTCCATATTGCTTTAATTTCTCCGAGAAGGTGGCCGGGTGCTACAGCCTTTGTAATTAGGCCTCTGGGCGCAGCTGAGGTTTGCACCTCTGTCGTGTCCTGCTGACCGTCCCTGGGGACCGATACCCGTGTAGGTACCGGTAGGTGCCAATTTATGCTGTCCCAATGACTCGTGTTCCAGCCCTGCCCCTCGGTGCCCCACCAAGCGGCTCCCAGGAGCAGCGGCCTCCTGCTGCTCTGTCCCCCCAGGAGCCGCACGAGGCAGCTCCGTGGGCTGCTGGCGACGTGCGTGCGCCTACGGCCCTGGTTAGCCAGCAGCAGCCACCACGGGGCGGATACGGGCATGCAAAGGGCTCGTGTTTTTATCTTGACCTACAGCGGTGTGAAACGCTCTCAGTTTGTTCTCCTGTCACCTTTTTGCTCTCTAGGCTAAAAAGCAAACACTGCTGGATAAGCCGTTGCCTTCCCGACCCACCCGCTCCTTTCCAGGCTGAAGGGCAGCCCGCTGACACCGCGTGCCGCAGGGACTGTTCCTGAGAAACAGTGTGAGACAAAGTGAGAAAAAGTGCTGCAGAAGAAAATCAAATCAACTTGGCCACAGTTCACTTTTTCCAATAAATGATCACGAGGAAATTGTTTGTCAGAAGCGAGGCACCCCCGGTCTGTGAAATCAAGCCATTTCTTGCCTTGTTCCCCTTCTGCCTATAAAATGCTCTGAAACTCTAAAAAGCAGCGACCGCTGCAGGAAGCTGAGGCTCCCATCCCCCATCGCATCCTTCGGGGGCTTCCATCGCGGGGTCTGGAAGTTTTTCCGTTTCCTGTAGCTAACAAAATGCAGATTCCCCCTCTGAGCAGCAGGATCCTATCAGGAACTGGGTGATTTTCTCTGAAGGATGAAGGGGAGGGCTGCTGGAGGGAGCACTGCTCCTGTGCTGGGAAGGCTGGAGCGCTCGGGGCACGGCGGGCGGCTGGGGGCAGGCGCTGGCTGCGGTGGTGAGGCTGCCTTGGGCCCAGCGTGGCCAAGTTCCTCCTGGGGCAGCAGGGAGTGATTGAGACATGCTAGAAAGAAATCGCAGGCAAGAAAGTCCATTTGTGTCTACGGCATCTGAGTAGTCTGTGCCAGACCAAAAGGATCGAGAGGGAAGTTCTGTGTGTGGTCACTTCCCTGAAATTAAAATGGGAACGTACCGTGAAAACTCGAAGAAGGGTTTGGCTGTGCGGTGCTTTTTCTCCGATAAGAGCTTTACACAAAAGTCACCTGAAAATGCAAAGAAAGGGGAGGTTTCCCGTGCCTGGAACGGTCCGTGAGCACTTCTGGAGAGAGCTTTGCTGTGAAGGGAGGCCCTGGGCCGTGCAAGCAGGACCGTTGTGGGTGCTTTGTAACGTTCACATGGTTTTATGTTCAAAGTGTGAGAGGTCAGATGGAAAAAGAAGGTGTGAGCTGTTTGCAGGCCGGTCTGCTCGTGGTAATTCCTTCTCTTAATGAAGAGGAGCGGCGTCCTGCCGGAGATGTCCTCAGCGCTCTGCCCGCCGCCTCGTCCTGGGGGAGAGGAGGCAGGGAGCGCGTTAGGGCGTCCCCGGGCACCCCAGGGGCTGGGGAGCGGGCGGTGCCCGGTGGGGGCGGCCCGGGGGCCGGGTGCTGGGGGCCGGGTGCAGGAGCCCGGCCGGGCCGGGGGCGGCTGCGGTCGTGCACGGCCCCGCCCGGCCCCGAGCATCCCCGGCGGGGGAGGAGCCGCCGCCCGCCCGTTCCG
>NC_048896.1:710408-788381 GCF_011077185.1 Oxyura jamaicensis
AGCCGCGGGGCCGGGGCCGGGAGCGGGGCCAGGAGCGGGGCGCAGCCGTCGGGCTCCGGGCTGCGGCCAGCAGGTGAGGGCCGGGCCGGGCCGGGCCGGGGGGCGGTGGGCACGGGCGGGCACCCCCAGCACCGCTGCGGCTCCCCCGGTGCTGTCTTCCCTCCCTTCCCATCGCGGGTGCCGGGAAGGGGAGACCGGCTCCGGGGTGGGAGGTGAGTGCTCGGTGCTCCCCCCAGCCCCGGGCGCCGGGCAGGGCCCCCCGGTCGGTGGGGGTGTCCCGGGGGGAGGTGGTGGGGGGCGAAGGGCAGAGCGTGGCCTGGAAGCACGTGCTGAGGGGTCCTGGGGCTTTGCCGTGCTTTTGGTCTAAAATAGGTGAGCATCCCTCCCGAGGGGCACACCGTGCGGGGGCAGCACCGTCCGTGCGCCCCGCTCAGCGCAAAGCGCGCGGTGCTCGGGTGGTCAGTGTCCGTGTCACTCGGGTGGTCAGCACCCGTGTCACTCCGAGCGGGTCTGTGTGCCCGGCTGCGGGTCTGCGCCCGGCTGTGGTCCTGGCACTGCTGGCGTGTGGGTCTGGCCCGTGCTGTGGGACGGACTGGTGGCCTGCAGGCTGCATCCCTGCAGCAGAGACCAGAAGTGAGGCCTTTCCCTCCCCAGCCCCAAGGGCATTACCGGTTTGAAACGCGATGCTTGGGGGAAAACTTTGTCACATATAAAAGTTCTTCGTTTAAAAAATGGTTTTAAAATCCCCTCCCTCCCACCAACCCTCCAAAAAAGGAACCCCATACTTTTCACAAAAAAGGGGGATTGTTTTGTATTTGATAGCGTCGTAATGATACTTTTATCGGCCTTTGTATTGAGACTGTTAAAAATGTTTGAGGAATTCTTCTTCATTTCAAACTTCAGTGCTGAGACTGGTTTGATGTGGCTGTTAAAGATGATTGTGATAACAGCCTGCGAATAGCAATCTTGAAAGCAATTTATTTTGAGTTATGTGAAAGAGGAACTGTGGTTCAGTTTGTCAGTCTGCTCCAATGCTCAGTGAAGAACCAGATCCTGAACCTGCCAACTTGTGCTGGAGACTCGTGCCTTCTGCTGCCAAATGATCTCCTTGGGAATGGTCCAAAGTACTCCTGATGGACGGGAGTAATTCCTCGGAGATGGTAAGGTCAGCTTAGATTGTCACAGGTGAGGGAGGAAATGGGGTTTTCCAGAGTTAAGCTGTTATGAACCTAGTGGAGGAGAGTTCATTAACGCTTGGTGAGAACATCGGTTGATCGGATCCAGTGTATTTTGGCAAAAGCGGGTTTCATTTCAGCCATTTCCAGTGCCGTGGCTGTCTCAGAGGGAGATGTTCGAGGGCCACGAGCTGCCAGCACACCACAGCCACCTCCCTGCCAGAGCCCCCACGGGGACCCTGCTGGGGACACAGGCACCCCGCGGCCCCTTCAGGTCGCGCTGGTGCAGCCGGCTGTGCCGTGGCTCCTGGCGTTGTGCTGTGGCCACGGGTGGGCTGTGGCCATGGATGTCAGCCCGGCAGGCCGGGGGGCAGGGGCTGCAGGAGCCTCCTTGGGGACCTGCAGGAGAGCTGCGAGCACAGCCTGGATGGAAGGGCTGCCCCCAGCCCTGGTTGCTCCCGGAGCCAGTAAGACCTGGGTGAGTTTAATCAGCTCCTTGGCTGCTTTCGGTGTCTTGGTAAGCCCGGCGTGTGCTTCCCGAGGCTGTGCCGGGATGGAAAACCACTTTCCTAGACTTGCAAACCACCATCGTTATCTCTGGAACAATGAACCAACCATTCTGGGCGTTCCTCCCCCAGCCCGGTACCAAACCCGCAGCAGTTAGCATCCGTGGTGGCACCTGGCTGCAGAGCAGTCCCTGCCTCCTCTGGCGGCTGTGTGGGGACGGGAGGACCTGGCTCTTCGCCCCTCGGTGGTCCCGTGTGCATGTAGCCAGGGCCAGCCCCTGCTAACCGCAGCCGCAGGCCCCCCTCGTTCCGGGGAGGAGGCCCTGGCGCGGTGGGTGAGGCAGGAACAGTCGGGGCGATTGAGCTGGTTGCCGCTCCTCCTCGCCAGCTTGTTTACCTCCCCGGAGCTGGAGGCTTTCTGCTCTGCTTCAGCAGTGGCCACATAATCCGGATTCCTCAGATAAATTCCTGCTGTTTCTTTGAGATCCGTGGCTGCTGTTTTAATTGCCTCGAGCTCCGGGCCAGACACAGGATCCTTGTTGTATGAAATCAGCGCCTATGAATGATGCTGTTGTGCGTTCGTCTCTGAGTTTCTCTCTTTCTCCCTCTCGCCCTCCTCCCCTGGAAGCCGGGGAATTCGGCCCTGGCGGGGCGCTGCCTGCTGTGCCCGTGCAGCTGGGGGCACCGACTCCAGCCGCCGCTTTGTGTCCGCCGTTAGCTTCTTCCCTGAGCAGGGTGCCTGGTGCCAAATCGCTGCCCTTCCTTTGTGATAACACCTCGGTAACCTGCATGGGTGGCTGCCTGCCGTTATCTGCGTGCTCTCTGAGGAAACAAACCCATCTGTTCTGCCCCGGTACCGTTCCCAGCGCGGGGCCACCTGCGGCTTTGCCACCTGCGGCCGTGCCCAGGGATCCTCGTGTGGTGTCCGAGGCCCAGATTTGCTGGGGACACACCGAAGTCCGACAGGCTGCCATGGCAGCGGTGGGGATGACGGCTTTTATAGCCATGCATTAAAAAAAAAAAGTGAGCAACTGTTGGGCGGCCGGGTGGCCAGACAGAAATAAACAGGGCTCCTCCGCTGGGCGGGAGCGAGAGCGGGTGGCAAGTGCAGGCTGGGCCCGGCGCTGGCACGTATGTCAGCCCGGATGAAGCTAGCTCATGCGAAAATGTCACAGGGTTCTCCCCTTTTCCTTCTGCGGTGGTGGAAAGCTAAGAAACATGAATAATGGTTGCATGAGCGGAGCGAGAGTCCCCCGAGCACATGCTTGTGAATAAGTTTACCCCGGGACACTCACTCCTGGTTTGCTCATTTCTGCGGCTGTTTTTTATTTATACACCTGAAAGAGAAGTTTTGCTTCTCCCCCCGCCCCCCTGTTTACTCTGGTCGTCGGAAAAAGAGCACCAGACAATGACGGCTCGGGGCTGGCCAGGATGTGCTTGTTGTGGGTGCGTGGGTTTCCTCCTCGTGCTGGGTGGCCACGCGGGGCAGAGCTGCGTTTCCCATGGATTCGATCTATCCATCTATTTATTTATTTATTCATTTGCCGCCTTTGCTTGTTTCGACTTTCCCAGGGTGTTTTCACCTGGTCGGGCCCTTGTGCGCCTTGCCCAGGAGAGGGTGGGTGCCCTTTGCTGGGCTGCCTGCCCGGGGGGGCACCGAGGTGGTGTGGGACGGGGCTCTGGGTGCTGCGGGGGGCACGGCAGAGGTCTGTGTCGGGGGGCAGGGGGGAGCCGTGTGCGCCCTTAGTCTCTGAGGGTGCTCTGTGATCCCTCGCAGAAGATGTTCTGCCTATCGGCAGCAAGCGCCTGGTTCTGTCTCCAACCCTCGGCGGGGCAGCAAGGAAAACAAGAATTGCGTGGTAATGCACAGGTTTGCAGGTCTGACGTGGTGCGGTCAGGTGCTGTGGTACAGGAACGCGGGCGCTGAGGATGCCTTTGCTTTCATGAGCCCACGTCGGCTGTTCCCGGGCCTCCTGTGGGACCGTGAAGAAGTCCCAGAGGTGGATGGGGCCCGGCTGGGGGTGCTGGGCTGCAGGTGTCCGTGCGCTGCTCGCAGCCAGACGTGCTCCGTTGGAACCGGGCATGTGCAGATGCAGACCCAAGGGACAAATGCCAAGTAAGTGGTCTTTTTTAGGGCATTTGAAAATGCCTCAGTGCCATCGAGGTGTTCGGTGAGTATAACCCATCCTTCCGAACGAGGCTTTAGCCGTAGCTGCGGTGTGGCCCGGCCAGTTTTCCTGCTGGACCCAGCCCAGAGACGGGAGGATTTTAGTGCTGGCAGGAGCAGAGGCAGCGCGGGCAGCATCAGCTGCTCACCCCAAAATGCCCTCACCTCAGGGCTGGGGCTGGGCTGGGCTGGGCTGCACGTGCCTGCTGCTGCCCGCAGGATTTAACTCGGCTTTTGCTGCGTGCGTGCAAGCCAGGAGGGCTTCGCTCAGCTGCCGAGCCCTGCTCCCAGCCCCAGCAGCTTACTGGTGTGTGGGGACGTGATGGGAGGGAGCACAGCGCTCCTCAGGGCCCGTTCCAGGTCCCCTGTGAGGGCTGGGCAGAGGTTATTGCTTCGAGCCTGTCAGCAGAGCTTTTCCCGGTTCGGGTGTCCCGCACGCCAGGCTCCCAGCCTCTGCTGGGAGGAGGGCACAGCCCCGCTGACCCTCCCGGCCGGCTTTTCCTCCATTCAGCCAGCTTCAAAGGGCCTTTGTTGGATCTTTTCCTGTCCCTTCTCAGTGACGCCCTTTGGACCACCCTAGGCTCCTCTCCCCTTGTCCTCCCGGATCCCTCTCGGTGTGATCGCTGCTCTCCTCGGGCTCCCCCCTGCGCTGCCCGGGAGGGCGCCGTGCTGCGGGCTGCTCCCCCGGCGGCAGCGCTGACCCCTGTGCTGGGCACCCCACGAGCACACGTGCATACTGGGCGCCCTGTGCAGGCGGCGGGGCAGCCCGGAGGCGAGCCCGTGGGCTCCCTGCCATTCCTCGGCCATGGGCTGGGCACTATTAATATCGCCGGGCGTGAATGCAGCCCATTCATCGGCCGGCGCGGGGGGAGCGTGCAGCGTGCACGTTTTCTGCTCCTCCCGGCCTTCGCCCGGGTTGCGCGGCCATCGGCTGGTCCTGGTGTGTGTGGGGCAAGTGTGTGCCTGTGGGGTCTGTCCCCGTCGCCGGCTGGGTGCTGTCCCCATCACTGCCTGTTCATAGCTCGTCGCCTCTGGGAGCCTTCCTGCCTCGCTGTCCCCACGCCTCTCCCCTTCCCGCTTTGCGTGAGGAAACGAGTGGAAAATGCTTGAAATCCTCCTCTGAGGCGCTTTTTCCACTGCCTGATGGTGTGCCCCTGGGGCCGCCCCGGTGCTGGTGCCCGGCTTCAGCCCACGTAAGGTGCTGTGAGCCCTCCCCTCACCCGGCCGTGCCCCCCTTCTGGCCCCTGCAGCCTTCCCACGTCGGTGGGCGAGCAAACCAGCCGCCCTGCCCGTCCCCTGGGAGGCTGGCTCTGCGCTCTGCCCCCGGGGCTGTGCAGCGCAGTGCTCCAGGCGTTCTGCTCACTCCGTGCAGCCCCCCCGGGCAGATGCAGCCTCTGGGACGGCCGGAGCCCGAGCTGTCCCCTTCCCATGGCCCTTCCCAGGAGCTGGGGGAGCAGTGCTCTGCTGAGGGAGACGAAGCAGAGAGCCTGGGGGTGCTGCGGAGGGGGTCAGGGCTTGGCTGGGTTCCTGGCACCCTGATCCACCCCCTGCCCCTCTGTAGCGAGGTGCTTCCTGCCCTCTTGCCTTACATTTCCCACAAACAAATGTATCCTTCAGGTCTACCTTAAATACTTTATTTTATTATTATTATTATTATTATTATTATTATTATTATTTTCTTTTTTTTTTTCTTTTTTTTTTTTTTTCTCCCCTCTTGGTGCTGTATTGCAGACCCTGTCCCCCATTTTATTCTCCTCCCTCTTGTGGATGCTTTTCAGCCGGTCCCTCCTCGCAGGCCGTGCTCTGGGGTCCAGGGGCAGCCCGAGATGTGTGCCAGCACCTTCTGCGGCGCGGCCGAGCCTCGCCCCGGCCTGCCAGGGGAGCGGGCACCGAGCAAGGAGGACCCCTGCGGTGTGGGGGGGCCTTGGGGGATGCAGGGCCCACGAGGGCAGCATCTCTGCCCCGCAGCATCTCGCCGCGGCTTGTGCCCCCCCGCTTTGCCTCCTGGTGGCTTCGATGTGCGGGGGGCGCCCACCCAGGCACAGGGGAGGGGGCAGGTCTGGGGAGGGGACCCTGCGGGACGGGACGGGACGGGACGGGACACGGCGGGGAGGGGACGGGCCGGGAGGGGAGGGGAGCCCGGGGCCGCCCCCCCGTGGCGATTGGCCCCGGCTGCCGGGGGCCGGGGCTCCGCGGCGCTGCCCCCGCAGCTCCTGGCCCGCAGCCGGCCCTGCCCGCGGCCGCTCGCCCCGACAAGGGCCGGAGCCACGGCCCCGGCTCGCATCAGCCCGCCCGGAGCGGGGCCGGGCCGGGACCCGCCGCCTCTCCCCCTGCCCGCCCGTCCGTCTGCCCGTCCCGCTGCCCGTCCGTCTGTCCGTCCCGCTGTCCGTCCCGCTGTCCGCCCGTCTGTCTGCCTGCAGGACATCGCGCTTTGCCGGGGGCGCAGCGGAGCCCGCAGGTAAACGGGGGACCCGGCGGTGCGCGCTCCCGCGGGCGGGGGCCGGGGGGTGCCCCGAGAGCGCGCCCCCGGGGGCTGTGCGCGGCCCCGCGGCACGGAGCTGCCCCCGGCGGTGTCTCGGGGTACCCGGGGGGGAGCCGCGGGGGGGGCACCGGGCCCTGCCGGCAGCGAGCGGTGTCCTCGGGGTCCCTCTTCCCCCTCCTCCAGCGGGGATCGGCGCACACTAAATGAAGGCGGCCGCCGAGCCGCCCGAGGCGCGGTCTGTAAGCGGTGAGCTCATGGAAGGGCCGGGATCAGGCCCCGCGCCGCAATAACGTGGGCGTCCAGCGCCCTGCTGGGGCTCCCAGAGCCGTGGGCACGGCTTCGCAGCCGGGTCTGGGTTCTGGGGGTCTTTGCGGCTGCTGGGAAGGGGTCAGCGTGCCGTGCGTAGGTTATCGGGTCGTGAGCTGACACTGATCTGTCAGAGCTCTCTGCCGAGGTGCGAGGCTGGATTCTCAGGGGTTATTTGTTTGTGGCTAAAGCAAACATCAGCTTCTGTTTGATTTTGTGATTTGTGTTTTTGAATGGCTCCTTGGTGCCCGGGGCAGGAGTGGGGAGAGACCTTTGCCTTTAGAGGTCCTTGTACAGCCGCGGGCTGTCAGAGAACACATTGTGATGTTATTGGCAGCAGGTCGCGTTCTCTGCCGTGCACACACTTGAATTCTTATCAATGAGTGTGCTTTCTTCTGTTTACATTTTAACTGAAATGCAGTTAAGGAACATAGAAGTGTTGCTGGAGCAGGCGTAGCAGCTCCTCGCTGCTCTGCGCAATTTACATCTGGGTCTGCCTCCTGCACGGTGAGCTGTGCAAGGAGCAAGGGCTTGTTTCAGAACCCCTCTGTCTTCCTCCACTTGTTTAGGGAAAAAATAGATCAGATCCTTATACCAGAAGGTCATCCCTAATTTCCTTACGTGACGAAACGTCAAATCCCAGAGCAAAGCAGGTATACGGTGCAGCTCTGCACTCTGTGTACGTGCACTTCCTTTGCGAAATGCTTTTCTAATAAAAGACCAACTGAATCAATCTGACCGTGCTCCTGCTGAGCATTCCTTGTCTGCACTGCCTCAAATGTCCAACGCTAAGCGTATGCATGGGACCGGCTGCCAGCAATTTACTTTCGTAAGAGAACAAAATATGGCTGTGCCTAAGGGCACTTCAGTACTTCCCCTTGATTTCTGTACTAATTTCAAAAAGATTTGAAAGTTCTCAAAGTCAGTTTGAGTCGAGCAGGGGAAAAGAAAGCTGCCCTTTGCCTGGGGGTGTACCGGGGTCGCTGCGTGACGTGCAAATCGCCTCCCGGGGAGGGGAGAGCGGGGTCTCCTTCCTTACGCTGTTCATTCCTTGGAGAGCTGGTAACAGTTTGCCCAGAACAGAGGTTTGCAGACTGGCACGAGCACTTTGCGTGGCCGAGGACGGGCTGTTGCGTTCTGTGGGAGCAGAACCCTCCAAATGCAGGCAGCGTGTCGGCCGCGGGGCTGCGGCGGCAGGGAACGAACGCCTCCTGGCACAGGGGTCCGGCCTCGGTGCGCTCCGTGTGGGGCTTGGGGAGGCTCCTCCAGGACGGCGAGGTGGGCGCGCTCCCCCGGGGCTCATCTCGTAGGCGCATCGGGGAACGTGGTCACTCTGGGTGTAAAAGGCATTTTGTGGCAGCGCGCGGGCTGCGAAGGCTGAGGGATGCTGGGCTCCTCCTGTGCCACACCGTGTTGCGCGCAGGTCCTGCGGCAGCAGTGGCACTCCGAGGCTTTGTGCAAAAGATGTGGAAGAGCGAACACAAAACTCAGCCTGTAGCATCTCTTCTCTGATGGAAGCAGTGGGAGAAGGGAGCCTGACAGACAGGGAGCCTGACCAGGGGTGCTGGAGCAGTTTGGGCAGGGGGCAGCACCGGGAGGCTGCCGGCAGTGCTCGGCTCCGGTGCTGAGGCTCGGGGTGCCCTCAGGGAGGCTGTGGTGCTGGACGAAGGCTTGGTGTCTTGGGGGTGGCTTTGGCTCCTCTGCAGGAGCAGCGCTCACTGGTCATGGGTCCGTGTGAGCGCAGCCGGCCGGAGCAGCGCGCGGCGCTGTGCCAGGCGAGTGGCGGTACGCGGGGAGGCACGCGTGGCAGCGGGGACATCTGCGGCCCGGCGGGCAGAGCCTCTCCTCGCCCCCAGCTCTTCCTCCTGGGAAGCACGAGGCAGCGTTCGGTCGGACGTGGTGCCTCCGGCAGGGACGTGGTGCCGAGGGGCCGGGGCTGCATTTCCCTTTGTGCCGGCTGCGGTGCGCTCTGGGCAGGGCTGGTGGCAGCGCGGCCGCATTCCAGCAGAGCCGGGGGTCTCCCGTCAGGTTAATGATTGAGCCACAGTAACCCTCCTGTGCGAGCCTCGCTGAAAGTCACCTCCAGGTAATTACCTTAAGGCTCCCAAGCTGTTGGGGCTGCCACAGAAATGTAAAGAACCGGGGTCTTTTTCTGTGTTTCCAGCAAGAAATGCTTTCTGATGTGCAGGAGGTGCTGAGTGCCGGCCGGCTGCCTTTACTCGTCCCTGTTTTCTCTGTCAGGGACGTGGCGTGTTACCTGCCTGGCTGTGCACACGGGGTTGGCAGCGGTGCAGGGTGGTGCTGGCCTCATCCTGCTCCCCTTGTCCTGGGGCTCCCACCGCCTGCCCCAGCAGCGGCACAGAGCTGCCACTGCCTCGCTCCCTGGAGCCCCACGCTCACTGTGGTACAGGAACGAGTCTCTCTGACACAGGCTGCCCCCCTTTGCAGGATCACCCGGGGGAGTCAGCAGGGTGACTGAGGCAGTGGGACGCAGCTCCCAGCGCAGCCCCAGGTGCCCAGCTGCCCTCTCTGCTGGCACAGCCCTCGCCAGCCCGCTCTGCCTCCCCCTCTGTCCCCAGGCGCTGCCTGACTGGTCCCAGTTAATCATTGACGGGCTGCCCGTGCCACGTGGCCCCGCCGCATTTGCCCAGCACGCAGCGGCGGAGCTGTTTGCTGAGTCCCCTGAAGGATTCCTTATCAGAAAAGGGCACTTGTCACCCGGTGCCAGTCACAGGCTGCGTAAACGTTAACGGCTGGCTCAGGGAACTGGCCCTGGCAAACACAGCGGCTTGGGGGACTTCCTTCCTTGGAAAGTGCCTGGTGGCTTGGCCTCCTCGTCCCTCATGTTGCTCGAGGTGCCTGTGCTGTCCTCCAGCTGGCCGTGCTGGCAGCCCCTCAGTGTCCACCCTGCGGATCCCAGCGGGACAGCCTGCTCTGTCACAGACCCCTGCCGCTGCTCAGGACGTGTGTTGGGGTCACCCCTCGGGTACAGGGGTGCAGCAGCTGGGCGGCAGGCAGGTGCCCGAGGAGAGCCTCTTATCACTGGCTATGGTGCCACAGGAGGGGACTCGTCCTGCTCTGCCACCTCTTCCCCCATCCACCCAAACGTGCCGAGGGCTGGAGGGCAGCGCGGTGCCTGGAGCAGCTGCGCTCCCTCCCCACGTCCCGGGGCGAGCACCTGGGGCTGGATTTCCACGGCGCCTGCGGCACACGCCTGGGCCTCCCGGTGCCTAACCGGCAGCAGGAGCGCGGCGCTCCTCACGGGACGGCACGCCGCTGAGGCCAGGGGGCCCAGCACGCTCAGCCCGGCGGCGCTGGGGATTTCCTGCCCTTTATCTCGGGGGAAGAGCATCTGACTGCAACGTGCGCGGGGTCTGCGGAGAGCCTGCCTGCGCCGATGTAATGGCAAGCTTGCTGCGCCCTGCTGGAGCTGGCTTTGATGCTCATGTTCAAAGCTCGCTAGGGCCTAAGTAATGTCACTGCCTAGGGAAGGTGCCTGCGCTCGCTCCCAGGAGCGTGTGCTTGATGCTTCCAGCGCTGCTCGTGCAAACACGACCGGGGCACAGCAGGACAGGAGGCTTCTGACCGGCAGGTTCTAACTGCCCGAGTGTAAGTAGTGTGTGAAGGTAGATGGCGGGGTTTCTGTTCTCCCTCTCTCCCCTCCGGCTCTTTTTTTTCTCCCCATGAATTTCACAAGAATATTTTCACTGCTGTCAAGGGCACAAGTTCAGCTGCTGAATGCCCCTTTGTCTTAGGCAGCACAGAGGAGTCACGCTCTCCCGCCGTGCCTTCTAGGAAAGGCAACAAAACGTTTCCCCCGCGCCCCTGCCAGCGGCGGCGGTGCTCCGGGCACCGTGCTGGGTCCCCGTGGCAGGCGGTGCGAGCTGGTGCGGCCGGGCAGGGTCTGCCTGCAGGGTCTGGTCCTCAGCCTCTGCTGCGGCGCAGGCTGGAAGGGAGGGAGCTGAGGGCTGCGGGACTGGCCCCTTCTGCCCCCCTCTTGGTCCCCGTGGGGTCAGTGCCTGCGGGTGCGTGGCTGGCGTCCCGCAGCGCCCCGTGGTTCCTCTCCATCCTGGGTGGGAGGGGAAGCAAAGGCAGAGAGGGCAAGGAAGTGAGCACTGAAAGAAAAGGGAAAAGAAGAGGACCGACGGGGGTCGGGCTGTGCTGCAGGAGCTGGGACAAGGCAGTGGCCGGGGAGCTGTGAGCTGGGCTGGGGGGAAGAGGGAGCGGTGCCAGGGGTCAGAGGATGCGGGCGAGGGGGCGGCCGGGGCAGGGTCTCTGTCACCGCCAGCAGCGCTGCAAGTGGGCAGAGGCGGTGGCAGCCAGACGTGTCACAAGACTGCCGGGACAGAGACTCTCAGAGGTGACTCAAAGCTCACTTGACCTCGTTTCGTCAGGCTCATTGGGTAAGAGCAGAACCTCTGGGCAGTTTCGGCCTCATTTTCCCAGGCAGATAACTAACTGCCCATCGCACCTCGCTGCCAGGACCCCTCTGCTCCCACGGCCGGCCCCAGCTCCGCAGAGCCCCGCGGTGCCCTGGCAGCCCAGCCCTCAGCGCCGTGCCCGCTGCTCGGAGCCTGGCAGCGCGGCTGTGCCGCCGGCCCCGCGCCTGGGGCTGTGCACGGGCTTCCTGCGGCCCTTCTGGAGGGAGGCTCTGCGGGTATGGCAGCGCCTCGCGGTCCTTTTCCCCCAGCTGCAAATAACGGGCTTCTGAAAAAAGGTTTGGAGAGCTTAATGGCGCCTGAGGTGGTGTGTAAGAGAAACTAGGTGAGTGGCTGCTGCCTGCCGGGGCTGCCTTCAGCGCCCTGCCTTGGTCCCCCTGCTGTAAGCCCAACATGTCCTTAACAGCGTTTTATCTTGTCCTTGTTTCATTCGGCGTTCTTGCACCTGGCGCCGAATCCCTTTATCTGTAGCCGCAGGTACTCCCGGTTCCCGTCCTTTGGTGCTGATTTGGGCGGGGGCGTTTCTTGCCGGGCAGCAGCGTGCCGGGCGCAGGGAGCGGTGCCGGTGTGCCCGCTGCCCCTCTCCCCACGTCGCACCCCGTACGAAGACGGGTGAGTTCTGCCTGGTGGCCGTCCTGTCCCACGGCTGCTGGGGTGACACGCGGGCTGCAGGAGCGAAGCTGAGGTCCAGCTGCCAGCACGTGTCCCCACACGCACCGCGCTGCTGCTGGGGATGCCAGCGGGCCGCGGGCTGCCCCTGGGCATCCCCCAGCTGCAGGTACCGGGCTGCCCCCTCGGGGGCTGCATTTCCTTGCCCAGCTCATCTGGCAGGGCCAGAGGAACGGCCGTGCTCCCTTGGGCCCCGCTCGGCTGTTGTAGAAGCATCGTCCTCCTCGTCCAGCTCCGCACAGCACTTGGTGCTGCCGGCTCATGCAGGCTGTCCCGCAGGGATCAGGGCTGCTCACCCTTGGCACCTCCGCAGACAAGGCCAAAAGCCAGGACCGGGCAGGAGCTGGGGCTCCCCTGCGAGGACGGGCACGATGTCCTGCCAGCCTTTGACTCGTGCTCTGGCCGGGCGCTTTGCTTTCCAGCCAGGTGGAAGCTGACCCCGCTGCTTCCTTCCCCGCACCCCGTGCCTGCACACCCCTCCGCAGCACAACGCTCCCAGCACTGCTGCTCAGGAAAACAACAAATATTTTAGGCATTCTGCAGCAGCTGAATTGTATCAAACTGCTTCGTGCATCTGAGGCTTACAGCCCTGAGCGTACATTTTTGAAGGGGCACGGTCAGGGAGGCGTTGAGGAGGGGCAGCAGAGTTGCACTCTGTGAGTCCTTTGTGAACCTACGGTCAGCACCTCTGCGTGCGGGGTTTCCTGCATTTCTTCTCCTCCTCTTCTCTCTTTTATTTTGTGTAGGAATGTTGGTATGAAAACAGTGCGTGTACTTCCTAAGCCTCCACGTGTTGCTTTGCTCCCCAGCCTCGCTAGCGTGACGGCAGCGCCGTGGAGCCTGCCTGAGGTGGGATCTGCTGGCGTTGGATGCTGGGCATCGCCAGGGCTGTGTTATCTGACCCTGCACGTGCCATTTTACCTTCCTTATCCTGGCTTTCCAATTCCCATTTCCACGTGGGAACCCCATCCCTGCTGGCTGCAGAAACCTCGGGGATGGGATTTGGAGCTGGGAAATGGCACGGCAATCTGTGGGGGGCTCTGCCGGGAGGGACGTCGGGGTCGGAGCTCGTCAGGTGGAGGTCGGGGTCGTTCGTTGCGGGCTGTGAGTCCCCAGGCTGGCAGTGGCAGGGACAGGGGGGCCACAGCTGTGTCCCACCGTGCTGCAGGTGGCCGGGGAAGGGCTCCTGGGTGCAGGCACACGTGTGGGGCTGGACGGGATGGACGGGCTGCTCCCCGACAAGGGCAGGGAGGAGGAAGGTGCAGGTGCTGCCCCTCGGCTTCCCCAGCTGCTCCCTGGCGATGCAGGACCTGGAGTGATGCAGACAACTGTGCAAGCTCGTCCTCTGCTTGGGAATGGAGCCTGTGTTGGTCTAAAAGTAAAGCCTGTTTTGGGGGGCTGGGGCTTTCCTCATCAGGGAGTTTGCACCTGCGTCACGGATTTGGGGCCAGTTTTGCTCAAGATGTGGTGGTGGTGCAACGACATGGGCACCTCGGGCAAGAGGATGCTCCCCTATTGCCAAGCCAGAACAAAGGCACCTGGAACCTTAATTGTGGGTGTCCCAGCGTGCAGCAGGGACTGAAAGGGTTAAACATGCTTTTTGCAGTGTGTTTGAAAAAAAAAAGAAAAAAAGCCATTTCCTTCATGTCCAGAGACAGTTTATTTTCTGGGCATTCTTCGGGACTCAGGGAGGTGCCTTTTCTTTAAGGCATTTCCTGTAAGCAAGTTTATATTTGGACTGGGGAGGGGGCGGGGGGCGGAGGTCGGTGGGGAGGGGGCCGGTGCCCCGGTGGAGTGACCTCAGCTTTTGGCTCCTTCTCCCAAATTGTTTGAGGCAGCGGCTGCGGGGCGGGGGAAGGAGCCGAGCGGGCCCTCACCGGGATGCCAGAAACCCGGAGCGCACGGGGGGGTCACGCCGAGCAGGATGGAGCGACGCTGGCTGGGGAGAGCAAAACCTCATCTGTATCAAACCCTCCGTGTTCAGAGCAGGAACAAAATCCCCTTACCGAGCTGTGTCATCACAGCACACCCTTGCTTTAAGCTCCCTCCTCGCTCTTGCTGCTGCCGTGTCCCATCGGGAGCTGGGGACCCAGACCAGCACCCGGTGCTGCTCCGTGCACCCTGATGGTGCTCCGTGCATCCCGCTGCTGCTCCGTGCATCCTGGTGCTGCTCCGTGCACCCCAGCAGCGCCCAGCAGGCACAGTTCTGGCTGCAGAAGGCATCAGAGGACGGTGGGCTCTGGAAAACGAAGCTGGCACCAGCAAGGGAGCTCAGTTCCAGTTGGTCTCAGTGCTGCTGCAGCGCCTTTGGTGGGAATTCGTGCGACGTGGGGCAGGGGCTGCAGAGAGCAGCTGCCCCGCGCTTGGAGGTGAGGAGCTGTTGTGTTCTGTCCTCCCTGCAAAGCTGTGACCTGCTAAGGCATCATTAAACGCCCTTCTCCATAATACCCAGAAAGGCTTTTAGGTAAGCGTGATGAGACGAAGATGAGACCCAAAATCTGGGGCCCATTGCTCACCATCTCTGTCTAATTTTGCTCTCCCTGTCCCCCAGGATAACGCTGATTTCTGTTAAAAACAGAAAAGCAGGCCAGTAATACATAAGATCATCAAAGCGTATTGTGCTCTCGAGCAGATTTGGAGCAGATTTAACTCTTTCCTGTTGATATTTGATCAGATGTTTATTCTTGTGCAAACCCCTTGGAGCTTGCTGCGGGAGCCGCAGCTGCCCCTGGGACCAGACGCGGCAGGTTGGGTTAACCTCCGTGGCCCAAGCAATTCTCCCATTGTTCCCCATGCCAAGTTTCTTCTCCCCCATTTTGTTTTCTTTTTATTACTGTGATTTCCTAACATCGGAAGAGGCGAGTTATGAAACTGGAGTTATCCAAACACGTCTTGTTTGAAGATAGCGTTTCATCCAGCAGATGCAGCTTCCTGCCCTGTAAATGGTTTCCATTGTTTCGCCTTGGCTCCTGGCCCTCTGTCTGCTGGGGCCGCTGGTGGTGTCGCTCCGCGCCGGCAGCTCGAGCAGTGGCAGTCCCCGCCATGAAACACCAGTGGCCATGAGGCGGTGTGACAAGGCCGAACTGGGAGCGCTGGTGTTTTGTAGATAGCCGCGGAAGACATCTGGGAGGCTTGCTGGAGGCCGCCTCTGCTTGGGTTAGAGGCAGGTGCCTGCTTTGGGGCTGGGAGGTGCTGCCTTGCTGTGGCTGCCGCTTCAGCAGGAGACGCTCGGTTTTCCCGCAGTGTCCACCGTCTGGGGACGTCCCCGGGTGCCATTTCTGCTCAAAGACGCGCCGAGGCAAAGCGCCCCACGTGCCTGCTCGGGGGATCCCGTGTCTGAACGGGGCCTTGGGGCCCGCGACCAGATGCCAGCTGCTGAGACAAGAAGCAGCACCGAGCGGTTACAGAATGCTGCGTTGTTCTCCCCGGCCTTCTCGGCTGCGCACCAGGATTGTCTTGCGCTCGGCCATGTGCGGGGACAGCTGCTGACCTAGTGGTTTGCCCTCCGGTTGTCAAAGAGGAAGGAACTGGAGGAGCGGCTGCGTACCGTCAGGTGACGCTGGCCGGTGTGATTATTCCCAGCCCCGAGGCAGCTGCGTCCTTGTCAGGCCTTTCCCAGGTACCGCGGAAGAAGCGGGTGTGAAGAAGCACCCTGGGGGCGTGCTGGGGAAGCCGCCGGTCCTCCCGCTGCTCCGGGGCTTGGAGAGGCAGCCGTGGGGGCTTCCTGCCCTGCTTCAGGGAAATCCTGCCAGGGGATGTGTAAGGGCTCTGAGCAGCTCTGCTATCCCTCAGAAACCCGAGGCTGGGTTTGTGGCAAGCCCCTGAGCCCTACATCAGCGGTAAAAGAGAGGGGAGGAGGACGAGGCTCCAGAGGAGGCTGCAGCACCTGCGTGCTCGGTGCCACTTGTCCCATGGAGCTGTCCCATCCACAGCAGCACGAGGAATGCCTTGGCCCTGCCTGCTTCAGAGCCAAAATCACTTGGCTTCGGCTGTGTTTGTGCCCTGTCTTACTTTTTGCCTTTGTGTTTTGTGTCCCTTAAGTTTCCCTGACTAAAATATTTGCAGACTGCTCTCAGACTTGTAACCGTGCGAGCATTCACACCATGACCGCCTCCGGCAGGTAACTGCCACGACGCCGTCTGGCTGCTGTCCCTGATGAGGAGCGTTTGGTCCAGAAATCAGAAAAGTCTGAACTGCTTTTCCAGTAGGACGGTTAAATAGGAAATGAAGAAAGTAGTGATATGCTCCCTGAACAGCTGCTACGAATATGACAAGTGTGTTTATCAGTGGAACGGGAGGCTGCTCTCCCCTCCACAGCCTGCTAGAAGGGGCGGTGGGTGAAGGCTGTTTTGGTGGTAAAAGGCTGGGAATTCCGCTTGTCTTGGCAGGGGGAGCAGCCAGCACGTACAGACAAAGCTGCGGGAGTTCGGTAGCTGGCCTCCGAGGGGTCCTTCAGCACAGAGACTTTGAACACCAGCGTTTTGGAGAAGGAAAGCAGGCGTTTGTCAGCACCTGGGAAGGCAAGGGGGGCCCTGCCGAGGCTGTGAGCAGGCAGTGGGAGCGCGGCGGCTGCCGGGGAGCCTCGCCTCTTCTCCTCGGGCAGCTCCCGGGAGAGCCGTGCTGCTGGTGGCTCGGGGCGGCCGGGGTGCCGAGGTGTGTGCGGGGTTTGTGGCCTTGTTCCCTGGCATCGTGAGAACAGGATGGCGCTGTCGGTTTTACTAATTCTTCGAAGCACGCTTTTAATTCTGCTTTTTAGAGAAAAAGTGAAATGTGGTCTCCAAGCGCAGGGACACCTGCTGTGGCCGAGTTGTTTGGCCGCATCCTTCCTGTTTCAGACAGCCAGGCTCCGCGGCGAGATGGAGCTGGGGGGGCCCTGGGGGCCTCCGGCAGCCGGGGCGTTGGGTGAGGGTCTCCTCACGCCCAATGCGAGGTGCGTGCGGGCTGAAAGGGGCACGTGGGGTGCCCCCACCGTTCCCAGTCCCGTCCTCCCTGAGCAGTCCCCAGACACTGGGAGGGAGCTCTGTGGTGGCTGCAGGACACGTGGCGTGGGATTAAAGCTGTGGATGAGGAGGAAGAGGGTCAGAGCCTGCTGGTAAGTCAAAGCTTTCCTGCCTGGTGCAGCGGGACCGGGGCACGGGGCTGCTGCTGGCTGGGACCGTGTGCTCCGAGCGCGCGGCACGCAGCCGGTAACCGGCAAGTGGCTGAGGGCTTCTGGGCAGCGGGGAGCTGGAGGCAGGTTGGGACTTGGTTGGAGCTGCCCGAGGAGGTGAATTTTGGGTGAGTTGTGTTTTGCTGACAGCAGAGCCTGTGCCAGTTGCTTCGAGAGGAGCTGGGTGTGCCGCAGAGCTCTTCCTTCGGCACCGGGCTGCGCAGGAAGCCACAGCGGGGAGCACGGCGTCCCCGGGGCACGAGCACAGCAGCGCTGCCCTGCCTCTCCCCTCGTGTCCTCCAGCTTTCCCACCTGCTGAAAAAGCCGTGATTTTTTATTTATTTATTTGTTGTCTTCGCATGAATGGAGTGTGCTTTTGTGAATGTTCTTTACGGGATGTGAAGCTGCAGATGTTTGCTCATTAATTAAGCTCTGCAGAACTGCTGCCGGAAGCAGCGCCAATCGCTTGGCAGAGGGCTGTGGTTTGATGCTTTTCCTTCCTGCTCCCTCGTCGGCTAAGCAAGCCCTGAGCTCGCCGTCCGCTTGTGCAACGGTCCCTGCCCCTTCCCTGCTCCGCCAGAGCGGTGCTTTGGGCTGGCGCCTCCCGTGCTGCGGTGGGCTGGGGTCCACCACGCAGGGTCACGGGGAAGGAGTTCACAGCTCTGTTCCCTGGCCACAGCCCGTCAGGGAAGGTAGAGGATAAAAGGTCAGAAGTTGAAATTATTTGTGTTTGATAAGGTTCGCTGACATTTCATCTCCATAGGGAGGAGGAAAGCACGGTGAATTAACAACATCTGCCTTGGCAGGGAGAGCCCTGCCTGGCTCTGGGTCAGGCTGGAGTCCTCTTCATGAGACCTGAAGCCTCTGTGATCCCAGTCTCCTCATTAAACACGAAGACGGTGATCTCAGATGTCCTTGGGCTTCTCTCTCGGCACTGGCAGAGTCTCTCACCTGTCCAGCTGCCTCACTTGGCGCAATCTCCTGCTTTCTGGCCCTGCATGCCACTCCTCCAACAGGGGCTGTGCTTGTAAACGTCTCCTGGCAGCGAGGATAAATATAACTGGATGTTGTGCAATTCTGTGCTCTGCGCATTGAGGCACTTTTGTCACCCTGCCAGGCTCCTGAGCCGGTTGGGGTGTCGGGTGGTCCAGCAGGGGCTTGGACATTTCTTTTCCAGCTCCCTGCTGCCAGTCATGCCCCGGTGTCCCCTCCAGTGTGCCTGGGGCAGGGCGCTGAGCCTGGGTGCTCCCTGGGCGCTGAAATTCGCCTCTGTCACGGAGCCGCTGGGTCTGGGGGTGGCTGGGGGGACGTGGTGCCAGCTGCGGGTACCCCAGTTCCTGCTGCCTTATCTCTCCAGCCCAGCGGGCTGGCACTTGTAATTTATCCAGTAACGGCTCCTTATCCGGACGGGGAAAACAGTAACAGCGGGCAGGGCACGCAAAGAAGGAGAGCAAATAAGGAAAAAGGAACACGGGCAAGCTCTGCTAGCCCCGATGGTGCTGGTGGAGCACATCAGTGTGGGGGTCAGGGCACCGCTTGTCCCGTGGGGCTGCCTGGCTGTGCCCCCGGGGCAGGTGGAGCGGGGCGCTGAGCACAGTGCGTGCCCTTACTGCATCGTGCGGCGTTAAACAGAAGCGAGGTACGGGTGCTGCAGTCGGCGTGCTGCTGCCATCGAGGCTGTGAGAGCCCTGCTGGAGCACAGGGGCTGGCTTTCTGCAAAGGAACGGGAGCAGAGACTTGTGCAGCAGATGTTTCAAGGCAGCTCAGCGCTCGGTTTTCTAACCACTTGTGAAAGCCCAGCGTGCATTAAGGGCTCTGCGTCCCTTCAGAAAATGCGTGCGTGTCAAAAATTAGTGACTCATAAAAATAGACACGGATGAGTCCTAGAAAGTAGTGAGCTGATTGATTTACCACAAGTGACGTTAGCCCGCAGCTCGAAGGTAGAAGTTTTCCGAGGCAAAGGTTTCCTGAGAAACATCAACAGAAGACCGACCGCATGCCAGTGAGCGTAGCTTGAGAAGGTGTCAATATTTTAAAGCATTGTTCTGAAAGACATGAGGATGAATGCTGTGGAAGCTTAGGTGAGTGAAATGCTTCCATGCAAGCCATCCATGAGTGGGGCTGAGGTGGCAATGGGAGGCTTCACGTTCTGGGAGTTGCCCCGAGGCTCAGGAAAGGTGGATATTGCTGCCAAGGGCCTCGCTCCTCAACGCTTGGGTGCTCAGGGGGACTTTGAGCCCTGCCCAAGGGCCCTTCCCGGCTGGCTGCCTGCTGGCCAAGGAGCCCGGAGCGGCTCCGAAAGCCTTTCCCTCTGAATTCCTGCCCAACGGCCATGCTGCGGGACAGTGCCCACCTGGCTGCTGCAGCCGAAGCTTTGCTGGAGGGCTTTTTCCTTTCTCACTGTAGGTGAAGGTCCTGATACGACTATTTTATTTCAAAGCTTTGCTAATATAACCCCTGGGTAGCATCAAACGTGGGCTGGAGTCACTTTCTCCAGTCCCTGTGAGTAAGCCCTTCATCAGGAGGGGAATTTGTCTCCCGTGAGCTGCAGACTCCTCCTCGCTTTGTTGTTGCCCTTCCGGCTACAAGCACAAGCGGGGCCGTTGTGCAGTCGGGTCAGTACTCAGCCAGGCAAAAAAGCCCCGAGTAGGTCTTGCTGTGACAAATCTCCTTCTACTTAGACAGGGACTTTCACATGGAAGGGAAGCTGGGAAAAGCATGTCTGTTCCTGCCAAAAGGAGCTTGTTTGCAAGTAACCGGCCTCTGTTTTCTAATGCTGCTACCGCGAATGGTCGGTGTGTTGAATTAGGGCTTCCTGCTGTCTTCCAACTCATGGGCTTCTCCTTGACGTGACCCTAGGGAGGTCTTCCTGTACTTCTGACCTTGCTGTCTGCAGCCACGGGAGTCAGTCTAATGCATTCGGCGTCATAACTTCCCTTGAGCCTGGGTAGCGGTGCGAGGAGGGCGTGTGTCTGCGTGTAAAACCCTGAGAAGGCCGGGAAGTGCTTGGTTAAGCAGCAGAACTGAAGGAGAGAGTCACTCTAACCATCTCTGAGAAGCACTTCCCATTGCTTACAGCAGATGTGTGGGGTTTAACACTGGTCCTTCAGCTACAGGTAAGTGCGCTTCCCTCCGTGGATCCTCAGATCCCCCTGCCACAACGGGTGCAGTCCCCTTGCCGTGTCCCACCGGGCTTCGCTGCCTTCAGCTCCTCGGAAGATGTCACGTTGGGCGTTCAGGGCCTGGGCTTACACTGCGTGCTGGTAGGTAGGGTGTCTGGGGCGGCGGGGAGCAGAGCTGACCCGGGCAGAGGTGGCTTCTCAGACGGGACCAGGCCAGGTGAGCCGGGTCCGTAATTCCCAGGGTAGATGCGTGGTTCGTCTTCCACTGGGATTCGGCATCTTGACTCTCAGGTCAGCATATGAGTCTATATGAGTCTACATCGCTCGAGGCCTGCTTTTGCATCCTGTTTTGTAACATTCCCTGACATTCCCCACATTCCTGGCAAGAAGACTTCTGTATTTTTTAAAAATATTCCTTTGTCTCTTCACAAAACCGTGACATCCTTTAAAACTACTTCTCGAGAAGCCTGTTGGCTTGCTCTCTGCAGCAGCTCCTGTTAGCTTCATAAAGAAAAGGAAGCCTTGAGCTTGGAGCCCAGCCCCACCACCATCTCCTTCCAATGCGGAAGGAGCGGGAGCGGGGAAGAGGGAGGCTTGTGGGGCTCGGGTCGATTCCCTACACCTCGGCTCCATGTTACCTGCTTCCACCCTTGCTCACCATGTGTTCATGATGATCCTGTGCTCAGAGCCGTGCTTGTGGCACTTCTGCAGCCCATGTCAACTGGAGGTTTCTGGTTTCGGAGGAGAACTTTGTGGTCCTGGGGCTGGGATCCTGCCTCTAGCACTGCCCTCTGCCTTACCTACCAGGGTGTAAGGAAGAAGGCTGAGGGGAGACTGGGATGTTTTGCAGGGCTGTATCCATTGGGGATGAGAGACATGTTGTGTTTCGCACCAGGTGTCAGAAACAGGGTGGGAGATAAATAACGAGGTGTTAAAGGCAGCAGTATGTCCTGGTGGAGAGTTGGTCTTGAACCAATGCAGCTTGTTGTCAGCTGAACTGGGGTATATCTGGTAAAGCTGTCGGTACCACTGCAGCTGTACGTCAGAGTGACCAGGAAAGGACCGGTTTGAGAAGGAGAAGCACAAACCAAGAACAAAACCCACAGGTCCCTGTGTCGTGTCTTCTCCCAGAGCTGGGGCCCCGTTCCCGTGTTTCTGCAGGGCAGCAGCTCCCCGGGGAGCCCCCTGAAGGGGCTCTGCCAGCTCCCCCTTCCCCACTTGTCGAGGGGACGGGGCCATGGGGCCCTTCAGCACGCCTGGGACGGAGCTGCTGGTGCAGGGACCCCCTCAGCCTCCTCTCCTGCGCAGCGTTTCAGTTCGCTCCAGGCACACGGACTGGACCAGCTGTCTCCTCCAGCTCTCTGGAGCCAGCACAGGCCCTCTCCTCTCTTCTCTCCCACCTAAAAATGTTGGCTGACTGAAAACCCAGGAGGCAGCTGCTGCCCTTTTGCTGCAGCTGGAAATTATGGTCTGGTTTCCTTCTGTGGCGCCACAGGAGCGTTAACGACAGGAAGGTCCGGCCAGGGCTGTGATGGAAGAGGCTCTTCCTGAGGAGACCCGGAGCACCATCCCCGTGCCGAGGAGAGGCCGTGGCAGCGGGCAGGACGTGCCTGTGGCACCTGGGAGCCTGTCCGGAGCCACCTGTCCCCTCAGAGAGCCCGCCGTGGTCATCACCCCTGGTCCGCAGTGTGCGTCTGCTGCGGCCTGTGCCCAGCAGGCCTTCCTCGCTGCCAAGCGGGGCTGTTACTTAGTGTTGGCTGTGCCTGCTGCTGGCTCCTTTCTGGCGGTGCTTGCAGCCCCAGGAGGATCAGGAGTGCTCGGTTCAGAGATCTCATTAACCTGCTCCATCGAAACAGCTTCGTGGGATCCTTGAGCAGCGGTACTGCAGTTCGTGTTGTGGGCTGGCCCGGCAGCAGCCGCGACACCTTCCCTGACAGCACACTGCAGGGTCGTGGCGTCGCTGGGGCCCGGCGCTTCCTTGCATCGCTAGGACATGAGATCACGTTTGGAAGCAGTTTGGGCTCCTCCCGTGGTGGAGGAAATTTTGCACATGGTCATTGGTAACTTGGATGGCCACGGAGACGCCTCCACATCTGCCAGCGACTCCCTGGTGTCAGCAGGAGACCCTCGCTGCCACGTGCGGGTGTCTGTGTCCCGCTCCCCGCCAAGGGCTGCTCTCGGACGGATCTGGCAGCCCACTCCATCGGCTGCCCCCTTCTGCACTTCGGACCGAGGGCTCCCCTGCCAGGTCCTGCTCCAACGAGGGGATCTCGCAGCTCGTTCTGTGAACGGATCGTGCCAAAAGCGCCGAATGAGGAGAGTGCAGTTACAGAGAATGTGCTTTTCATTATGGAGGCTAATCCCATGTCATCCAAAGCTTCTTATTCGGAGCATGTTGTTCGCCTTAGCTGCATCCTGCCTGACAGGGCTGCGCGAGTCCTGCCTGCGTGAAGGGAAGGTGTGCTCCCGTGGCAAAGCGAAGCACCGGTGGGCTGAGCACAAACCATGAATATATGGCAAATTCGGCAGTCAAGTCCATATGTCTCAGATAGCAGGTCCTCCCGTTCTCATCCCCGAACAACCATTTCTTCAAAGCTTTTGGTCCCCTTTGATATCCTGAGGAACTGGGAAGTTTATGATGGCATCGGTCCCTGCCTTCCGTTCTGCCAGCTCTCCCAGGGGACGCGGTTCCCGTAGGAAAAGGCTGGATCCACCCGCGCTCCTGCCTGGCTGGCAGCGGCTCGCAGCTCTGCAGTTTGCCAGCAGCTGGCCACCAGAAGCTGCTCGGTGCGACAGGAGCCCTGCGACGTGCAGGCAGCGACCCATGGGCTTTGTGCCGTCCCACTGCAAAGCCTGCACCGGCGAAATGAGGCTCTGCAGGAAGCGACACGGGCACCCCAGGGAGACCCCAAGTATCTCGGTTTTCTAATTGCAACTGACCGCTGCAGCCTGCCTGGCTGGGGCGGGCGTCCAGTCCCTGCCGGCCGCGGTGCTGGCTCCAGCCACCGCTCGCCCGCTGCCTGCAGGGGACAGGAACGCCCCTGTGCTGCAGGGTGGCTGCTGTCCGTGAGTCACCGTGGGAGGGAAGTCAGTCTGTCCGGCCTGCGGCAGCCCTTCCACAGAGCTTGAAATAGTTAAGCAGCGTACATGCATGCATATGCGCCATCGCTTTAGCTTTCTGTGCGCTCTCCCCCTCCTACTCCCACCCCTGCTATTTAAACAGTTCAGCCTTTTGCACAGGCGTAGATATCCTGTTTGTTGCTGGAGAGAAATTGGACGGCTTTCTGTACACGCCGGGTCGGTCAGGGCAGGTTTGAGAAGCTCGGTACGCTAGGCCTGCATGGAAAAAGTCGGAGCTCTCCAGCTGCCTGCCGCCGGGAAGGACTTTGGCCAGGAGCCCTCTCGCTGCCAGTGGATGGTGCCCAGCGTGGCTGAAGCGGGGCCAGGAGGGCAGTGGTCATGCTGATATTCCTTTCTGCATTTAAGTCACAGTCTCCAATGAACAAAGCCAGGATTAACAGCTTCTGCCATGGTGAGTCTGCTCGTGCCCCAGCTCTGTATGTTCATCCCGTAGAAGCTTTCAGCCAACAAACACGTTTTAAAGGGGGAGATGGAAAAGTCTGTGGGATGACCTTTTTCCTTGTCAGAGATTGCTTGAAAACAGCATTTCCTTTGCAGTTAGTTTGCTTTGGCTTTTACACTGCAGGGTGAGGGAAGGGTTAGGAGGTGCAATTTGTTTTGTTGTTAAGCTTTCTGTTTTGAGAAACAGAACAGATCTTCCTTTGCCTTTTTTCTTTTCTTATTTTTTTTTTCCTTGAACTGATCTGTGGCTTCTGTGCTGGGCGAGGGGCTGCAGTCACTGCCAGATGCGAGCCCCAAGCCCCCGGTAAGATGAAGGCACTGATGTTTAGGGTGCGGTTGTGCTCGATAGGAAGGAGAGGGGAAATGGATGCGACAAAGTGCAGACTGGTTTCAGTTACGTGGTGTGTGGCTTCCATTTCAACCCCTCCGCTCCCTGCTTAAGATGCTGCAGACAGAGTAGATCTGTGGCCTCTTTAATATTTGGGCTTATTTCTCCCCGAGTCAGCCAAGCTGGTGAAAGCACTGTGACTCCGCGGCATGCCAGCTCTTAGGAACCTTTGATTGTTTCCTGAGGCCGTGCCAAAATGCCCTTCTGTGCGCGCTGCCCCCAGCCTCGGCCATGCAGCGAGAGCGCCCGGGGTTGAGAGCCCACTTTGGCTGGGAGCCCCGGGGCACGCGGACGTGCCAGCCCTGCCACGGGGACGTTTGGTGGCCCGCCGCCGGCTGCTGGTTGAAAGGCAGTTTTCAGATAGAGGAAAGGAGGACAGGAAGGAGGGGGGAGGAGAGGGAAAGAGCCTGGCCGCGGTGAAGGGCGAGCTGCGGGGCGGGGAGGGGACGGATGCGCGCTCACAGCAAATGGAAATTCCTGCCCGGGAACTGCGCGCAGCTGTGCCGGTGACCAATGCGCCAGCAATGCCGGTGGGGTCTCAGCGGAGCGCTTGTGTGCTTTGGACAGCAAGAGGGATCTGTAACTTGTAGTTAATCCCTTAATGCTCCATGTGGGAGAGATCCTATGGGCAGAGCAAAAAGTCCTGCCCCAGCTCATGCAGCCTGCATTTGCATGAGAAGCGTTATTTGGCTGCGTTTTGAAGCTGTGTTCTTATGTTTTGTTTTTACGCCTTGATTTGCGGTTTTCTCCGGAAGAGCTATGGGAGGCCTGGGGGCTGTGCGCCAGCAGGCGTGCGGAGGGGGAGCGGGACGCAGCGACGCGAGCTTTGCCCTGCCCGACCCAGTGGGCTTCGCACAGAGCAAGGCTGTGGAACAGGGAAAACCCTCCCGTGTTTTGTAAATGAAATCCTCAGTGTGCTGGGGGCAGGCTAAGGGCTGGCATGGCCGTCACCCATCTGCCCGTGCTGGGTGGCGTGCTGTTAAAAGCCTGGAGCCAGTGTGGTGGGACTGCGCACCAGGTACCGAGGAGCACGCACAGCACCGGTGCAGAACCGCTGGGCACCTCCGCGGGCACAGCTCCCCGTGGAGCAGATGCAGCACGGGGATGCAGGGGCCGGTGGACAGGCAGGGTTTGGCCAAAGGAATGGCAGTCCCTGCCAGGCGGGGGGATGGCCTCGGGGTCCTGTTTCAGGATCAGAAATATGGGGAGCAGTCAGGCAGAAGAGGTAGGCAGGTTAGTGCACGCAGCTGGAGGAATACTCGATTCTGGCTTATCGTTGTATGGTGGCGTTGGAAAAGAGAAGAGCCCTAAAGGAAGCCCCTGTGCCTCTGCTGAGAACCCGGTGCCTGTTTGCTCCTGCAGGGAAGTGATCCTGTGCCGGGGCTGTGGCAGCGCCTGCCCAACGCTGGCTCTGGGCTCTCCGTCCCCAGGTTCTGCTTCTGGGCAGCACCAAATGGCAGCAGGGAGCCCACGCGGTGGTGCTTCTCCGCGGGGCTCCTCTGGTAACGGAGACAGGTGTTTCTTCTAACAGAATGCACAGAAACAGCGGAACTCCTTCATAGCTTCAGCAAATCAGTGCTTTGTAATACCTGGGCTTAGAAGCGGAGGGAGCTGAGGAGAGCTCCCAGGAGAGGTTTCCGCAGGTTGCGCTGCCTGGGGTTACAAACCTGCATCAGGTGCGGCGTCACCGAGCTGAGAGCTCTGCAAAGATGAGAGCTGCTGCCGGTTCCTGGCTTCAGAGCACAACGCCTGCCCTTTTCCTGTGCCCTGCTGCTGGCCTTCAGTGGTAGCTCGTGCCGGGTCTCTGATGCCGTGCCAGCGCTGTGGCGAGAGCAGCACCGTGGCGCAGCTCCCTGACGGCGTGCCAGAGGTGGCACTGGGCTGCAAGCGCGTCTCGCTGGTGGGGCTGGCTCTGAAACACTTCCAAGCAGTGGAAAAATGGAATCTTATTTTTGTCCAGGTAAAGACACGCATCACGGGGTTCCTCCTCGGCGGGCGCCGTGCCCCAGCGCCGTCGGGGGGGTCTCTGGCAGAGCCCTGCCGCGGGGACGGCGTCCGCTAGTCCAAACAAAGCGCGTGAGAGGTCCGTGGGATGACCAGCAGGAAAACAACAGTGCAATTTTAGAAAGGGTGGGATACAGGATGGGCAAGGAGGATTCGTTCTGCTGAACGTCCCAGGAGCTGTTTTCATCTTGCTTCTCTTCTGGGTTCCTGATACCGGGAATTAGAGCGCCCAGCCACCACGGCCACCTGAGGAGCAGAAACACGCGTGTGTAAGAGGACAAATGTTCAATACATCCGTGGTTGGGTTGTCAGGGGCCTGCCTTAGGAGGAGGCACGAGTCGGCTCTCTTGGCACAGTGCACAGGCTGCAGAAGATGCTTATGTGCGTTTTGGAGCAGAAGCCCCCGCAGCTGATACAACGGCACACCGTCGGGAGGGCTGTGCGAGCCTCGCCGGGCCCCTCGGGAGCGCAGTGCTTGCGTTTGCACACCTGCAGGCTGCTGTTTGTCCCCGCGGTTGGTCGGGGCCAGGATGGTTTGCGTGTGTGTGTGAAGGGGGAAACGTGGAGAGCTGCTGCAGGGCTGCTGCCTTGTTACTCTGCCCAGCTGGGCGCCATGGTTCTCCTTCAGCTGTTTGGAGTTGTGCAGGACTGGCTCGGAGCTCTTAGCTTGTCAAAGGGTGGCGAACTGCAAGCACACAGCTCCTGCTGGTGCAGTGCAGTCACCGCTCCAGGCATCGCTCGCAGTCCTGCTGGATGCGTCAGCCACACCAGCACCTTCTTTTAACTCTTTCCTCTGTCCCCTGTGCGTATACGTGCATTTGTGTAGATGCAGGCAGCAAATCAGGACAAATGCCGTCTGTACACCCAGGAAGGGAATAACAGGACCAGTGCCAAAGAGAAGGCTCTGCCTGCTCAGCCCTCAGTCCAGACCAGGTCAGAAGCAATCCGTCGGCTGTGCTGACGCTGCCCCATCTTCTCAGGGCAGAGCACGGGGTGGGCTGGAGCCGGGGGCCCCCTCTGCCCATTCCTTCTCCAGGACCCCTGTCCTGGTGGCTGTCCTCCTGCAGCGGGGGCTCCGACTGCCCGGGGTGAGGGCTCCTGCCCTGCCCGTGCACTGCTGGGCTCAGAGCAGCTGGAGGAGCACAGGTGGGGAGCGAGGAGGGCGGATGAGGGTCTTGGCCCTTCCTGGCCCTTTGTTTCTTTTCCTGTGGGTGCCCCTTGTCCCCACCAGACACCTGCTCTGCAGCGGCAGCACGCAGCCTCTGCACATCTAACCCTGACCGCCCCGGCGCTCTGAGGGCTGCTGGGTGCAGCCTGCAGCCGAGGGCCATGAGGAGGAATCCTGGGGTGGCCAGAGCTGCGAGAAGCCACCGAGGAGTGGAAATGCTTGTGGGGAGCGCGTGGCTATAATTACACCTAGGGGAGGAAGTGACTGCGTTCGCTTCCAGCCCCCGTACCGAGCGCCTCACCTCGCTCGCACACACAGCGGCCTTTGTGCGGCCCGCCGCCGGGCGCAGCCACAAACCCAGCGAGAAGCAGCCGCCGGCTCCTGGCCCCTGCCCCTGCCCGCAGCGAGGAGCTGGGGGTGGCTGGGAGCCGCGGCGGTGCTGGGCGGGCCGGTGACGGGCTCTGGAGCCAGCCGGGGCTGGCGATGCCACCACACTGTCACCCCCCTGCTGCAGCTCGGCCGCACGGTGCCAGGGTGCTCCTCAGAGCCTGGTGGAGGCATCCGAACAATTCCTCGCTGGTGACAGAGCACGCAGCAGTTCCCAAACCTGGTGAGACCTCTTTGCAGTGCTACGGTTAATTATGGAAACCCACTGCCTCTGGGACGGCGTCCAGCCGAGCTGCTCATTCCTGTCTCCGTGCCCTCTCCGCGCTTGCGGCTTTGAAGTCCCTGCGGTTCGCTGGGTCGCGCTGGGAGCTAGCGGGGCCGGCGGCAGACGATTTGTACTTCTCAGCCCAGCGTGCCAGCCCGCGCGTGGACGGGGGATGCCCGCGGCTCGGAGCCCTCTCCCGGCTCCAGACACCCGGCTGGCGTGGGCAGAGCCCTCTGTGCGAGATGTGGCACACGGCGCTGGGCACGCGTGGGCGGCAGCGTGGGGTTGCTCCTGGCGCCAGGGCTCGGGCGCCAGCAGCTGCAGCCGTTGTCCCTCCCCTGCTGTGAAGCCTCTGGGGACGGGCATGGGGGGATCCCCGTGGTTTTGTTTCGCTTGTGCTGCTTTGGGGTGAGCAGGGTGTGCAGACCTGGGGCTGCGACCTCAGCTGGGCCCACTGAGGGCAGGGGATGTGGACACTGGGGACCGAGGGGTCCGGACGTGTCCCTCTGGTGTGTTTGAGTGATGCCAAACCCGGCGCCGGTTGCTCTGAGCACAGAGCTGGGCGCTGCAGGCAGAACTGGATCCTGACTTCAGTGACACCGACGCAGCTGCTGCCGTACCTTCGGCAGGCGTAGGCAGCGGGTTTCCCGTGGGAGGTGGGGATTTCAGATCCCCGCTTGCTTAATTGGCCGCGGCACCGACCCCTGGTTCAGGAAGCGTGTTGGGATTTTCTGTTATTTCTGTAAAAATAGGCAAGGGCTTGTGCTTACAAGCTGGGAAGAGAAGCTGAGCTTCTGCATTATCCAGTGTTGTAGGCAACAGTTTATTTTGAAGTGTGATGGAAAGAAAACACGCACGCACACAGCGAGGTTCCCGCGCTGGCGCACGGCAGCCAGAGGCTGCTCCCGCTCGCATCTGCCGGCGTCCGATTTCCTGGCTTTCCATGATGTCATGCAGGGGCGATGCGATGGCGTGGTTTTCTTTTCGCTCACTAATTGGGTGTGTGGGGCTTTTTACGGGGATTTTGGAAACTTGCTCGGAGAGGCTCGGTCCTGGGGTGTTGCTTCTCCATTTTTTGTCGTTTATTTTAAAGCGAAAGTGCCGAGCCGGGGTTCTGGGAAGTGCTTTTCCTGTCACTAATTCGTTTGCTTGCAGTGATTCAGCTTGCTCGTTTTAGACCTGTCTGTCCTTGTACTGCATCTCCTGGGCTTCTGCCCACCCATGCCCGCTCCCGGAGCTGGCAGGGATGGCATGGGGAACCTGTGTCCCCAGCAGACTTGAGGGGGGAGCGCCAGCCCCAAACACCCCCTCGTGCCCCCGCACCGTCCTGAACCTGTGTGGAAGCCGTGGTGCAGGGACTGTGCTGGGGAGTGGATGCGAGAGGAAACTTTGTGCTTTTCTTCCCCTTTCAGTAGCCAAATGAGAGCCTCTGTCCTCATTTTCACTTTCTGACCTGCACTGCAGGGGGCTGGGACATGCAGTCGGCGCCAGTCGCCATCTCCTTCCCAACCCCCTGTGTGCCCCTGCCCCATCCCAGCAGTGGGCGCAGCCCCCGTGCTGCAGGAGCCTCGTCCCCGGGGACCTGTCCCCATGGTTGGCACAGCGCGGGGGTGGGGGGGTGCCCGTGGTGCCTCTTCCTTGGGCCGTGCCACCCGGCAGCTGCTGGCAAAGGGCAGAAGCTTTGCCTGGGGGACTCTCTGGTGGCTCGTAGGGGCTGTGCGTTACCAGGAGCCTTTTCCAGCAGGAGTGTTGGTGCTGGCTTTCCCTCGTGGGGATGTCCGGCTGCTTGCGCAGAGCTCAGCTCACACGGGAGCTCTCTGATGTGGGAGCTGTAACTGGGTTGCTCGTCTACCTGCCAGCCGCGTTCACAGAAGGCGCCAGCAGCTCTGTGTGCCCGGACTCCTCTCCAAGCCGGGTGAGCCGGCCAGCAGGTCGGAGTGCTGCTGGTGCTGACAGCTGCAGTAATGCAAACACACGGAGCGGGAAGGGTTGCATAAGTCCTCTTAGGAAACCCATCTAAAAATAACAGGAACTGGCTTGCCCTTCTTCCCCTCCCCGATGTCTGTGACATCCAGGATGGCAACACTCCGGGCTTTGCGTACCCCACCTTTATCTGCAGCGCGCTTTCGGTGCAAGAGCCGCGGGGCGGTGACGGTCACGGCACCGTGCCCCGATGGCACCGCGGGCACAGCTCATGATGGGTGACCCCGTCACAGCATCCGGCCACGGCCCCGCTGCCACCAAGTCCCCCTCAGGCCATTCACAAGCTGCCTGTGTCATTCACACGAGTGTTTTTCTGCCCATTCTTATCGAGACTCGGAAAGATCCTTTCCTGTGCTTCCTTGGGAAAGTACTTCTGTGGAAAGGGCGGTGGGAGGAGGAAGCGGGCGGCCGGCTCCGTCCGGGACGGGGACACTTGGAAACCTTTTCTGTGCCAGCGCGGGGAGGCTCCTGCGTGCGCCGGGGCAGGGCGGGTGCCTGGGCTCCGCACGGGGCTTCGAGGACGGTGCCGGCAGCGGGTGAAGCGGGGTGCCTGGCTCCGGAGCGGGGCGAGGACAGGTAGCGCGCCCCCGGCAGCCTGCGGGGGGACCAAAACGTCTCGCTCTGCCTCCCTGCGTCCACAGGGCGATGTGCAGGGGCTCCGGTGGGCGCAGGCTGCCTGTGGCTGTGCTGGGTGTGCTGTGGCTCCCGCACGTCCCTGCGCAGACCCGTCGGGCGCCTCAGGCATGCTCTTCTACCAGCTCGGTCCCACTGCCGTAAGGGGTAAGCAGGGCACCAGGGCACACCGGGAGGGTGCACGGCTCTGCTCCTGGCTGCCCTTCCCTTCCCTCCGCTGTCCCTTTCAGGGGTGCCAGCCCCATCCCTTCCTGCGGGTGGGGGGGATTCGGACTCTGTGGGGCAGCAGCGGGTTGGGAGGATTGCGTTCCTTGTCCTGGCTGGGGGCTGCTGAACCTCTGGCCGTGGTGGCCTCATGGCCAGCGGCCCAGCCCTGAGCAACAGAGGGGCAGGGGCAGGGGCAGGGTGCTGGTGGGTCCGGGCGAGGCTGTGTGGCTGCGAGCGTGGGGCGGCAGCGTGAGGAGCTTGGTGTCACCCACCCCATGTGTCCCCCCCAGGCCCCGTGGTGTGAGGGCTGGGAGCGCTGGGCTCGCCGTGCCGCGGTGTGGGGGCTGCACAGGGGTCCTGGCTCTGAGCCCTGCCCTTCCACGAGGCTCAGGACGCGGTTTGGAGCCGCGTTCAGATGCTCGTTCCAAACCTCCTCCCCAGAATGTCCCAAGTATTTGGGCCGAGGGTTTTGGCTTGGTCCTGTCCTTAGCTGAACTGCTCGGCTTACCCCTTGTGCGCGCAGCTTTGTGATGGGGAACGGGAGCGGGGCTCTCACCCGGGGCTGTCGGGGGTGATGGAGCTGGGGAGTTCCACCACCATGACTCTTGGTGGATCAGGCCTGGTCCCAGCCTGTGCTGGGGTTGGCTTCTGGGAGGGATGGGCAGGGATCTGAAGCTGCAGTCACATTTTCTACATCTGAGGTCCAACGCCTGTCACCGCCAGAACTGTCGGTAAAGCAGGCAGATGGACTGCTGGCACCGGACAGCAGCTTTCTCCGGCTGCTGTGCCTTGGGGCTGTTCTCCCTCAGGTCCTGTAAATCCGAGGAATTTCCCAGAACATAGTGCTGGCCGTTGGGGGGGCTCGCCCTGGGAATAGCTGAACAGGACCGGGCCGGGCAGGGGCAGCAGGAAGCCATCGGGGCTCTGGTGGCTGGGCCAGCCGGCTCCGTGCGCCCCCCGGCCGGCCACAGCTGCGGCTCTCAGCACTGCTGAGATCCCCTCTGCCCGGGGATCTCTGTGCTCCCAGCAGGGCGCCCTGCGTGCCAGGAGGAAAGCCAGCTTGGAAGAAAAGGGGGTGGTCGGGATGGGCGAAGTGGGAGGGAAAATGAAGGGTTCCTTTGGCAGGCTTTTCGGGAGGATGTTTGCAAAAGACCCACGAAGTGAACAGCCCTAAGCTTGGATGGGCTCTGAATTAATTGTTAAAATGAAGACGTTCCTCTCTTGCCCGACAGTACTTCGTTTGGTTTGGTGGGCGTAGGAACAAAACGTTTCAAGGAGCAGTGGTAGGACGTTGACAGGACAAAGAGTGAGACCGGGTAGATTTCGATTGGATACAAGGAAGCAGTTCTTTATTCCGAGGGCGCTGAGGCCCTGCCCAGGCTGCCCAGAGGAGCTGTGGGTGCCCCATCCCTGGCGGTGCTGGGTGGGATTTGGGCAGCCCGGACTGGGGGCAGGGGGCCCTGCCCATGGCAGGGGGTGGGATCGTGTGGTCTCCAAGGTCCCTTCCAGCCCCAGCCGGTCTGTGATTCTGTGATCCCGTTATCAGGAGGTTACAGCTGTCTCGTGGGGCTGTCACTCTTGTGCCACGTCCTCTTTGTCCTGTGCTAGCGGGGCGTCCAGAGCCGGGCAGTTCCTGCCGTGTGAGCCTGCCCCGTGCCCAGCGTGGTGCCACCCCCAGGCCCGCGTGCTGCTTCCCCCTCGCTATTTCACGGTCGGTCATTTCTTCGGGTTTGTGCACGTGAAAGACAGGCGCAGGTGACGCCGGCGTGCTCCCGATGCGGGAGCTGCCTCTCGGTGCAGCATCCCTTCTGCCGGTGCGATGCTCAGACCGTCTCTCCGCTTTGTTTCAGAAATCGAAGCCAAGAAAGCTTGCGACTGGCTGCGAGCGGCAGGATTCCCGCAGTATGCCCAGCTGTACGAAGGTGAGAGCTGCTTCCTCCGCTCCCGGCTGTGGGGAAGGGCCAGCTACGTTTGCAGTAAGGTGGCTGGAGGCTGGATGTGCTGCAACACAGGCTGAGGGGCAGCACCTCCACGGCCTTGCGGCCCCCTGGGGCTCAGATCTCACCCGGGCGGGATGGGAGCAGGCGCAGGCGGTGGCGCGGAGCTTGGGGACGTGGGGGTGTGGGATGGGGGCAGCACTCCTGAGCAGGGCACCCGCAGCCCCTCGCTCCTCTGCCGCTGCAGAGGGAGGGGGCGAGCAGCCCAGCAGCCCAGCTCCTCGCTGGGGAGCCCTGCAGCAGGCGAGTGGAGCTGGTGGGTCCAGCAGCTGCAGCAGGGCATAGGCAGCACAGCTCCGAACAGCCGCGTCTGGGCTCCTGGCAGCCAGGCCTGGCCTGGGGCTGCCTTCTGGTCCCCCAGCACGCCCTGCATGTCACAGCTCTCCATCACTCCCAGCGGGGATGAGCAGGAAGTCCCTAGCCTGTAGGTGGCCTTTTTGTGTATCGACCAAGGGTGGCTGCAGGGAGAGCTCACAGAGCGCGGGGAGGGGGCAGGACGGCGGGCATTGCTTGCTGATTACGTGATTCTGTGTTAAAACGTTAGGCTTCCAGACTGGGTTGTGGTGTGGAGAACCAGCCATGCTGTTAACTTCCCTGCGTTCCCGAACTTCTCCCCTTCAGGCAGGGCTGCGAGGAAGTTCCCAGGGTGGCTGGGCAGGGCAGGGCAGGGCAGGCACTGGGTTGCCGACTGTGTCTGAGCAGCTTAGGGATGCTCGCAGGGGGTGGGAGCGCACAGCGCAGGCAGATGGTGTAGGTAATGCGGAGAAGGGACTTTTCCTTCTGCCCTCGCTCCTGACACATCCCTGAGGCTGCTGCCCTGCCCCGCCATCCCCCGGCAGTGAGCTCTGCCCTCCCTGCACACCGTGCCCGCAGCAGGCTGGCTCCCTGTGCCCTGCAGATCCCAGCGGGACGCTGCTTGGAGGGGCCGGGTCCCACCTCCGCCCCCACGCACGCATGCAGGCACCTTGCAATTAACTCTTCTGGAGCTCGTCTGATCAGCTGTGTTTGCTCCGAACACCCGGTGGGCACGCGGGTCCCTGCTGGGACGTGGCCGAAGCACTGAAGCAGCGCTTGCAGCCCGGCCCCCCCGGCAGAACAATAGGTGGAAGCCTGGCGGCGGGGGGAGCGCCGCCAGCCATTGTTCGCCCGCTTCCAGTGCCCCCACCCCTTCCAGCAGAGCCACGCTCCGGCCTCCTGGGTGATGGCTTTCCCGGCTGCCCGCTCGGGCCTGGGTTCTATTTCGGGGCAGCTCCCCGCAGAGCCACATGCCCGGGCTGCCCGGGTGTGCAGGTGAGCCCCAGCCCCGCTGCCGGCCCCGAGCAGCGCTGGGCGGCCAGGACGGCTGCTGCAGCTATGGATAAGCCAGCCTCGCTCCAGCCTCCCCGAGCAAAACTTCCCACATCCTATGACCGTGTCATTCTGTTCTCCCCAGCTGGCAGGGCTCAGCATCCCTTGGTAATTACGCTCAGTAGCTTCATTAACAACCAGACGTAGACTCGGGGCTAATTGTCCAGGCCCGGCGCAGCTGGTCCCAGCAGAGCTTTCTGGGTCTGCGCGGAGAGGAGCAGGGAACTGCATGGAGGACCTCGGGCACCTCGCCACCCTCCTTAGCTTGCCAAAAAGTGCACTGCCCAGGGACTCGGAGCATGTAGAGCCTTTCCTTGGTCCTCCAGCTGCTGCCCAGGGGCCTGCAAGTGTGTCTGCCCTGGGAGCCCCGGCCGTGGCCTTTGAGGACCGAAGGAGATGCTGGCACGTCTGCAGCACCCTGCTGGCGCGGCTTTCTCGATGCTGGGGGACCTCTGAGCAGCCCTTGGCTGTCCCCAGCAGCTTTCCTGACCCTGGTGGATTAGTGCACAAAGGGAGTCTGAGGGAGCAAGGGGTCGGTATGCATGCCTTGTGTTGTTTTATGGGTACCAAGATCTCCCTCGAGTAGTGTTTGGAATGTGGCTGCTCTCCAAAAACCACCATGGGCTGAGGCCACAGGTCTTTCCACACCAGCAGCAACATCTCCACCACTCTGTGGACCTGGATGTGGGGTCCAGACTTTGAGCCTGCTGCTGCTGGGTGCAGCGTGGGGCCTTGGACAGCAAATTAGTGAGGCCATGTCTTTGGGGAGGCGAGGTGAGGTCCTGGTGTGGCTGGTGGGGTGCTGGCGGCTGCTCTCCGAGAGCCGGTGTCAGGAGCGGGCGGTCCCCGCGGAGCTGCAGGGGCTCCTGGCCCCACTCATCCTCCTCTCGCCTTCCTCCCCAGACTCGCTGTTCCCACTTGACATCGGCGCTGTGAAGAAAGACCACAGCTTCCTGGACCAGGACTCCCTCAAATCCCTCTGCAGGTAAAGCCCCCTCCAGCCGGCTCACGCCGCAGAGCTGCGTGAGGCAGGGGCTCAGCACCGCCGCCCGGGTGCCGTGCGCGCACCCAGCCCCGCGGGCGCTGCCTGCCTGTCCCCGCCGCAGTGGGATGCGTTGTGCCGCGTTGTGCCGCCCCGTGGCTGTCGTGTCGGACGCACTGGTGCTGGGGGAACTACTGTGCTTTGTGTCCTGAGCATGCAGAGCGGCTGGAGAACAGCCGTTAGCCAGGAGTTCTCCTCTTTGTTTATTTTCGGGCCGCGTTGTGATTTCGTGTGCGGCTCACTCCAGGCTGTGGAGCTCTGCTCAACACTGATCAGTGAGGGGCGAGCTGTAAAACCGAGCCGTGGTGCAAAGGGACCCGGGGTTGCTGCACCAGCTGCCCGTGCTCCTCTCCCCGCTGGCTGCTCTGGTCATCAGGAGAGAGCCAGGCTTCCCCAGGGTGCACGTTGCTTTGCTCGGATGCTTAATAAGGTCTCTGGGAATGAGGTGCAGGCCGGACACCGCACCTCTGGCTCGCAGCGAAGGGGTCTTGCTTGGCTGCTGGTGTGAGCAGAACTCAGGTCACAGCGCCCGTGGCTGAGGTGGTGGCTGGGGACAGATCTGCACCTGGTCATCAGGCACATGTCACCTGCGGCAGGGAGCAAGCACGCAGCAAGGGATTTGCTGAGCACTTGTGCAACGAGAGCTGCTCCGTGGAAAGGCCACACGGCTAGCTAACCTTTTGTGCAGGTTGTGAGCTGCTTCGGGAGCTGTCTGGTTTGCACTGCTGGCTTTCTTTGTGCTGCCCGACCCGCTCTCGTTCCTGGAACAAACACGCTGTTGGTTGCTCCGGGGGAGGATTGCCCTGCCGGCGGGGCGCTGGCGGGGCTGTGTGGTGTGAGTGACCCCTGAGCCAGGCAACCGGAGCCGTGCCGAGTGTTTTCCAGCAGGACGCGCAGCAGCAGGGCTGAAAATAGCTCCGGGAGATGCCACCGCGCGTTTTTCTGGCAGGGGAGCAGTGCAGTATTTCAGAGATGAGCTCTAAATGCTGCCCTGACCCAGAGCAAGCAGCCGGCAGAAGGTACCCCCGTCCGTCTGTCCGTCCAGACGGGCCGCGTGTCGGGCTGCCGGGGGGTGGCTCAGCCCCGTGTCTGCTTTCGGGCCACATCCCCGTGCCTGTGCCCCTGCGCTGAGGAACCCGGCGGTGCTTGGCAGTTCTGCTGCCTCTTGCTTCCCTCCCACACGCGCTGTGGGGAGCGGAGAGGCCGAGGGGCAGGACGGGGCTGCTGGCCGCCTGCTGTCCCAGCACGGGCTGCTCTGCTCGGCACGGGGACCCCGGCTGCGCCATGCTTCTCCCGGCTGCGCTCAGCGTGGGGTGGGCTGGGGGGGCTGCGGGGTGCTGGGGGGAGCCCTTGTCCCCGGCTGAGCTTTCACATCCTTTTGTCTTCGCCTGGCTGGCAGGAGGCGTTCTGGAGGTCGCTGTGCCCCGCTAGCCTGCAGCAGGTCACCCCCATCCCGCAGCTCCTGGCAGCCTGCGCAGAGCCGGCGCCGCTGGGACGGAGCCGCTGGGGGGGCCTGGGGACAGGGGGCCTGCAGTGGTACCTCGCTGAGAGCCAAGGACGGCACTGAAAAGTGTAGCTCAGCCAGGGAAAGTTCTCCTGCGTGCCCTCTCCTCCCCACAAGCACACGTGTGCTGCCAGCAGGCTGCCGCTGCCGCGCTTCCCCAGCCCGGTCCCTTCGCGGCTGCCCACTCCCACCCAGCCGGGAGGGCAGAGGAGTGGCAGCGGGGCCAGCCCAGTCCCAGGCCCGGCTCCTGCCCTGGTGGATAAGGGAAACGCCTCCGAGGCTGCGGGGATTATGTACGTGGTGAACCTTCCCAGGTGGCCGTCAGGCACACCCAGGTGGCCTTCACCCCGAGCTGAGCACAGGCTGGATTCTGAACAGAAACCATCGCGGGTTGCTTGGCGGTCATTGCTTTGCCAGGTGACTTTCTTCCCCCGAACAATCGCTCGCTGCAGCCTCTCTCCGAGCACGGTCCTGGAGCCAGGCGGTCGCGATGAGCAGCCGTGTGAGGACGCTGCTGCCAGCTCTTGTGCGTGCTGCGGGGCCGTGCTCTGGTTCAGGAGTTTTCAGCAGGATCGTGAAAGGGACACGAGCCACATTTTTGTAAAATGTGCCTCAGATTTATTTAGGTTTTTAAATCAGCTGTGCAGAAGTAGTGTCTGCATGCTGGAACGAAAGTTGTGTTGTGCTTGCAGTGCCGTTTGCAGTGCCATTGGAGCTGCAGGGGTCCCGCCACCCCCTGCAGCCACCAGTGGGGCCAGCTCACAGCCCAGGACAAGCCCCTGGAGAGCTGAGGAAGCCGGGGTGCACAGCGATGGCGTGGCACGGCCGCCGAGGGGCCCTGGCAGCGCCCGGGGTGCTATGAGCGGAGGGAGCCAAGCGTCATTTGGTGCCGGGGCTGCTGCCGTGGGAGAGCACACACGGGGCTGGAGTGGCTGCGGGCGCTGGGGCACGGCCGGGCCGTCCTGGTGCCTGTGCACGGGCAGCGGGTGCCGCTCTGATGGCTGCGCTTGCAAAATCCCTGCTGGCCTGCGACCAAGTGCTTGTGCCACCAGCTTGCTGGAGAGGTTTAAACCTCTCGGCTGCTGTGCCAAGGGCTCGTGTGACTCGGTCCTTGCGCCGGGGTGAAGGAGGATCAGAGTGCCCCCGGATCTCCTCTGCAGGAGGAGGGTGCAGCTTCGGGAGCCCACCTGGGGACCCTGCGCTCTGCTGGGTGCGGGCTTGGAGCTGCTCCAGGCTCCGTCCGTCTGATCCCGGGAGCCGCAGCTGCGGGGTGACAGGTGACCAGGCACAACAGGAGCCGAAAGGCAAAAAATAGAAAAAAATAGGAAAAGAAGGAAAGCGTTGCAGGCAGAGCAGGAAGCCGCAGCCGGGTAAAGCTCTCTTGTTTCCTTGCAGGAGGCTGATGACCCTGAACACATGTGCCTCCATGAAGCTGGAAGTCCACTTTCAGCGTAAACAGGTGAGTCCTGGGCTCGAGGGGAACGTGCGCAGCTGGCGGGGCAGCGAGCCTGCTTTCCGTAATAACACCAGAGTGTGCCAGGACTGCCCCGGGCTGGTGCTGAGCAGTGCTCAGCGCTCCCTGCCCTGCCCTGCCCTGCAGGGGGATGCCAGACTGGGGCAGTGGCGGCGTGTGCCGTGCCGTGCCGCGCCGTGCCGTGCCATGCTGTGCCATGCCGTGCCGCACCGGCAGCACCAGCCTTGGGGGCTGTGCTGAGCTGGGGCTGGATGAGACCCCTCTGCAGGACACCTCCATTCCTCACTCCTCCTCCACCGTCGGCTTCATTCTGTCGGCGGGCCCGTGCCCAGGGCCCCAGCAGAATGGCAGGAAGGCCGCAGCGCGGGGCATTGTTCCCGCGTCCGGGTCCCCTTCTCTGCAGCACAAAGAAGCGGCGGGGGAAGGGGCCGGGGCGCACGGGGCAGGGGCTGGTCACAGCTGTTGCAGCAGCAGCGAGGCAGCAGGGCTCGGTGTGGGGGCGCTGGGGGTGCTGGATGGGCCGAGCCCCCCAGCTCCCAGGGCTGGGCAGGGCGCTCACCCGCTTGCCAAGTCACCGCTGGCGGTCGAGAGCCTGGCACTACCCTGTGGCCAGCGGGCAATGAACTCGAACCCCAGGCTGTTGATTTCAGCAGCAGTTTGCTACCCCTCGTTTCTTTCTGGAAGGCCTTGAGGCTTCTAGCTCCAGCCAGTGCCTTTCTGCACAGGTAGCACTACCCGGTCACCACTCGGCTCACGCTTTCCTTCATTCGTTTCCATCACCGTTCTCAGGAAGCCGTGGCTGTGGAGGGGGAAGTGCTCCTGTGGTTTGATTTTGGTCCCCGCGTTTTCCTCTTCTTCCTCCCTGCCCTCCAGCCTGGGTCAGCTCCTGCAGTTGTTCTCCTGCCCTCGCAGGCCTTACCTCCTATGTCCAGAGACACCAGATAAAGGGACGTGACATGTAGGCAGGCTGAAGCACGCAGCCTGGCATTTTGGATAACCCCTCACCCCGTGCTGCTTTCCTGAAGAAGCAAACTGTTACACAGAGGTTCCTTAGTAGGAAGCTGACGGTTTCTGTTCTGGCCTACAGATGCGTCGGCATATTAATAACAAAGCCTTTTATCTTTCCCCTGATGAACAGTACATTTCAAACGTGTGCTGGTTCGGTGCTCGGTGCCGGGAAGCCACCACGGGGGTGTAGCCCTGCTCGTTCCCCCTGCCCACGCCGGGCAGGGTGCCCAGATCCCCGTGTGTGCAGCCCTGCGGGGTGGGTACAGGCAGCCTCCCAGCCTCGCGCGCCTTTCTCTGTGCACGAAGAGCATTGTCTCAGGAAGGACCTGGCTGCCTGCTGAGCTCTGTCCCCTCCTTGCTTGTTCCTGCAGTAGCTGTAAAAGCTCAGGGTCAGCCTTTGACCCCAGAAGGGATCTGGGGGCTCCCCTTGGTGCTGGGGGCTGCAGGCCCGAGCCCCAGCTGGGACACTTCTGTTGTGACCAGCCACACGGTGACCGCGTCCCCTCCTCACTGCGCCCGTCCCTCTGACGTGACAGCAGGTTTGGGGCTGGGCTGGCTCACGCGGCCTGAGCGTTTCTGCTGGGTGTGTGGGCACCGTGCCACCCGTCGGGGTACACAGCGGCGCGTCATGCTGGTAGAAATGCAGAGCTAGTGCCCGGGAGCTGCTCAGGGGGAGCACAGAAGGAGCACCTTCCCCTCGCCACGTAGCGCTTGAGCCTGGGCACGGCGATTCCTCATTCTGCGTGAGCGCCGTGGCGGAAGGGGATGGAGCGGGTTGGCTGCGGGCGTAACGGTGCTGAGGGACCCCGCGGTCTGATCGTCCCCTCTTCTCCACCGCCTGCAGAATGAAGACTCCGAGGAAGAGGACCTGTGTGCCATCAGCAACCGGTGGGCTTTCCAGCGGGAAAGCAAGAGGTGGTCCCGGGTGGGCTCTGTCGACGTCCTCTCCCAGGCCTCCGAGGTGCCCAACTGCACCATGCGGCAGGCATCCAGCCGCGAGAGCGTCCTCACCGACCTCAGCACCAACCTGGAGGCCGTGTCCCTGCACAGCAGCGTCAGCACTGGCAGCGCGAGCGGCGCGCCCGGCATCGTGGTCACGCCGCCCGAGCCGGCCCCTGCCCGCGACGCTGCCGCCGTCGCCCAGCCCGGCCGCAGCTCCAGCACCCGCTCCTTGGTGGAGCCGCCCTCCGGCCGCGAGGGCCCCAAGGAGAAGCTGAAGAAGCGAAGGTCTCGCAGCTTCCTGAAGAGGATCGAGTCCCTGCGAAGGAAGGACAAAGAGAAAGCTGGCCCGGACGAGAAGGGCGTCCCGAACAGCGGCGTCACGGCCAAACCGGGTTGGGACTCTGCCAGGAGTAACGGGGACCTCACAGCCACCAAGGGCAGCTCCCCTAAAAGAGGAGCATCTGCCTCTTTCCATGGCAAAAAACACTTCTTCTCGGTGTCGTACAGGACTAACCGCCTGCTAGGCTCGGGCAGGGGCAAGGGGAGCTCAGAGTCGAAGCGCACCGGGGTCTACCTGGAGGACTACGAGACGGCCGTGGCCGCCGGCAGCACCTGGGCTGCTGGGGAGCGCCAGCAGCGGCCGGCGTGCCGGGGGGATTGCCTGGTCTACGTTCCCAGGGACCACAAGCCGGGCACCTTCCCCAAATCCCTCTCCATCGAGAGCCTGTGCCCCCTGGGCAGCAGCTCCCTGACCAGCTGGAAGGCGGGGGACGAGCCCGTGGGGCTGGCGGGAGGCGGAGGGGGCAGCAGCAGCAGCGTGGAGGGCTCGTCCTCCCCGCGGGGCTTCGCCTGCCGCCGCCGCCGGGGCTCCTGCAGCTCCCTGGGCAGCCGGGCGAGCGTGTACGACAACGTGCCTGAGTTCGGCAGCGGCGAGGAGTTCTCCAAGGCGGATGGGGAGGTGACCTACCAGAACCTGGACGACATCCTGCAGCACATGTGGGGGCTGCAGCAGAAAGTGGAGCTCTGGTACAAGGCCATCTCCCCCGACCTGGCCGGGGAGGACGGGGGCGAGGAGGAGGAGGAGGAAGAGGAGACGGACTCGGGCGGGGAGCCCACCTTCCCCTCCAACCTGCACTTCGAGGAGCGCTCCATGTCGGACGTCGGCACCTCTGCCAGCGACTTCGACAGCACGGGCAACTCCCTCAACGAGGCCGAGGAGCTGGAGATGCGGGAGCGCCGCGACTCGGGCGTGGGAGCCTCGCTCACCAGGCCCTGCAGGTAGCGGGGGGCTCCCGGGGGGGCAGCCCCCAGGCAGGGACACGGAGGCGGCGGGGGGGCCGTGCAGGGCCGCGCGTGGTGCGCTGCTGCGCTCTGGTGGCTGCAGGGGACGGGACGGGACTAGGGAAAGTTTTAGTGCTGGGCACCGCCTTGTTGCAGCGCCTTTTGCTGTTTAGAAAGTGGGTGTTGGAGGTGTCCCTTGGCCGAGGCATTGCTCTGCGTGGGGGTCCTGTGTCTCCCCGAGCCCCTGCCCTCCCTGCAGGCTCCCACAGGGGCTGCAGCCCAGCACAGCTCTTGGGTTTGGGCACAGGCTGAGCCTGCACAGCCCCGCGGCCCCACTGGGGTGCAAAGGGGAGGATGCTGGCCAGGGCGAGGCTGCCTGGCAGCACGAGCAGTCCTCCGAGGCAACAGAAAGTGTCCCTCTCTTTGTGTATCCGCGCCTTGACACCTTCTCGTGCTGGGTTTGTGTGGGGCAGGAAGCAGCACCTGTGGCCCCGGGGCTGGTGTTGGGCTTAGCCTGGCCACTGGTGTGCCCACGCCGCCCCCAGAGCCGCGGGTGCCGCAGAAAGGCTCTGCAACGCCCTCCTTCCCTGCAGAAAGCTGCGCTGGCACAGCTTCCAGAACTCCCACCGGCCCAGCCTGAACTCTGCCTCGCTGGAGATCAACCGCCAGTCCTCGGCCCAGCTCAACCTGCTCCAGAAGTGCTCCCTGCTGCGGCTCACGGCCATCATGGAGAAGTACTCCGTGCCCCACAAGCAGGCCTGGACGTGGTGAGCTGGCGGGGAGGGGGCTGGGATGGGGGCCCCAGGGGCGGTGGGCTCTGTGTGAAGGTGATGGAGAGGCAGGGGAAAAAACTGCAACCAAGCTCTCTTTGCTCTGCGTGGCCCTGGGCATGCTTGCCAGCAGGAGCTGGGGGCTGCAGCCTGGGCTGCCGGCACCTGTGGCGCATGGAAAGCATTACAGCCGTGTAGGAGTGAGACGATGGCTTTCTGTCTTAGCCAAATATTAAATCATGTTGGCTTAATAAAAGATGATGTGGTTCCTGTTCAAAACTTCCTCGCTTATATTCAGAGCGCGGCAGAAGCATCCCTGCGGCAGTGGGTGCGTCTCCCCCGCTGTCTCTGCGCTGCCGAGGCAGCTGGTCGCTGCGCTGACCGCCTCTCCGTCCCGCCCTGCAGGACTGTGCCCAAGTTCATGAAGCGGAGTAAAGTCCCCGACTACCGGGACAAGGCCGTGTTCGGGGTGCCGCCCATCATCAACGTGCAGAGGACGGGGCAGCCGCTGCCGCAGAGCATCCAGCAGGCGATGCGCTACCTCCGCAGCCAGTGCCTGGACCAGGTGACGCCGCCGGCCCCGCGCCTCGGGGTGCTGCTGGGCGGTAGTGCTGGGCTGGGGGTCACCAGCTTCGAGGGGTCACCTCGTGCAGCGCTTGGCTGTGACGAAGGGGGAGGACGAGGTCGTCTGTGGGAACTTCACATCTGTCGGGGTCTTCTCGGCCGTCGCTCAGCCGGGCTCGCCTCTGGTCGTGGAGCGGCCAGGCACGGGGCAGGGCCAGCCTTGCCTCGCGTCCCAGCGTGGCTCCCTCTTCCCCTCAGGTTGGCATTTTCCGGAAATCGGGGGTGAAGTCCCGGATCCAGGCGCTCCGGCACATGAACGAGACCAGCCCCGACAACGTCAACTACAAGGGGCAGTCGGCGTACGACGTGGCCGACCTGCTGAAGCAATATTTCCGGGACCTGCCGGAGCCCATCTTCACCAGCAAGCTGACCGACACCTTCCTGCAGATCTACCAGTGTAAGGAGGGTGCGGGCGGGGGGCCCGGGGCTCGTGGTGGGCTGGGGCTGTCAGCACAGCGGGGACAGGCACTGACCGCGAGCGGTGCCCCCAGTCGTGGCGAAGGAGCAGCGGCTGCAGGCGGTGCAGGCTGCCATCATCCTGATGCCGGACGAGAACCGCGAGGTGCTGCAGACCCTGCTCTACTTCCTGAGCGACATCGCCTCCGCCGAGGAGAACCAGATGACCGCCGGAAACCTGGCCGTGTGCCTGGCCCCCTCCGTCTTCCACCTCAACGTGTCCAAGAAGGAGAGCACCTCGCCGAGGTGAGGGCGCCGCTCCTGCTGCTCTGCTGTGCGGCGCGGGGCCGGGGCTGGGGGCGGGCGCCGGGCGTCAGCGCCGCTCCCAGCGCTGCGTGCCGTCCCGCAGGGCCATGCACAGGAGGGGCACCGTGGGGAAACCCGACCAGAAGGACCTGAACGAGAACATGGCCGCGACGCAGGGGCTCTCCCACATGATCACCGACTGCAAGAAGCTCTTCCAGGTGGGTGGCTGCAGCGTGTCCGGCCTGGCGCTGCCCCCTGGGGCTTCGTGGAGGGCGCACAGCCTCCAGCAGGGCAGTGCCACCCCTCGGGCAGCCCCAGGGGCGGTGAGGGGCCAGCAGAGCCCTGCTCGTGGCTGGACAGCTCACAGGCTGCAGGATGTCTGCCCGAGGAGGCTGTGTCTGTGCTTCCCCCCTCTGTTCAATAAGGAGTTGCTGCCGGGACTCTGAAGACCTGCGTGCTCTTGCTTTGTAGGTCTCCCACGACATTCTGCTCCAGCTGAGCAGCTCCTATATGGCAGCAGATGCCTACCCCCATCCCCTGGCTGACTTTGTGTGTCCGGGGGAAAGCAAGGATTTACACTCCTACTTCGAGCAGAGCGTCCAGAACCTCCTCAAAGAGTCGTCGGAGAAATTCAAGGGGTGGCTGAGCACCCCAGGACCGCTGAACACGGAGCTCTCCTGCAGAAAGGTAAATGCCATCACACACGGGGTGTCTGGGGACATGTGGGAAAATGGGTGCGGAGTGACCCCTGTGAGCCACCTGCCCAGCCCTTGGCACTCCTCCCCTTCTGCAAGGAGGCAATCAGGACTGCCTTCCCCATCTGGAGGGGGGAACAGTTCTTGGCCAGAGCCCCCTGCATCATCCTCAGCCCCTCTCCACCAGCCAGAGGAGCTCTGCCACCTCATCCTGTGCCATCCCATCCCATCCCATGCTCCCCGTAGCCAGCAGCTGCGATGGTGCTGCTCCATGGTGGTGAGACCCCTCAGTGAAGCCTCTCAGGGCTCCCAGGACAGCCGCCTGACCCTTCTGCTCGGCCCTGGCAGGTCGGGGACGGGCACCCTCTGCGCTTGTGGAAGGTCTCCACGGAGGTCGAGGCCCCTCCCTCAATGGTGCTGCACCGGGTGCTCCGGGAGCGTCACCTCTGGGACGAGGACCTGCTGCAGAGCAAAGTGGTGGAGGCCCTGGACAAGGACATGGAGGTTTATCACTACGTGACGGACAGCATGGCACCCCACCCGCGCAGGGACTGTGTGGTGCTCAGGTGAGGGCAGGGGGGACCCGAGCCCGAGGGATGTGTCCTGTCCCCAGGCTCCCCCAGCTGAGCGGACGCTCTGTCGGCAGGCGCTGGCGCACGGACCTGCCGCGGGGAGCCTGCCTGCTCATCTCCATCTCGGTGGAACACGACAAGCTGCAGGTGGAAGGCGGCGTCAAAGCCGTGGTGCTGACGTCCCAGTACCTCATGGAGCCCAGCGGCATGGGCCGCTCCAAGGTGACGCACATCTGCAGGGCTGACCTCAGGTATGGGACATCCCCCGGACCTTGGCGAGCTGCTCCTGCGTCTTGCTGCGTGCTGTAGTGAGGGGTGTGGGGGGGATGCGCGCCTTTTGCTGCTACGTAGTGCTTGCTCCTCATCTCCCAGCTCATGGCAGCTGCTGTGCTGAGCGAGAAGGGAGGTGCTGCTTGTTGGTGCGGGCCGGGGGCTGCCCTGCCCGCTCACCCCTCGCTCTGCCTTGCTCCCTTCCCAGGGGCCGGTCTCCGGAGTGGTACAACAAGGTCTTCGGGCACCTCTGCGCCATGGAGCTGGCGAGGATCCGAGATTCCTTCCCAGCACTGAGCCCAAACGGCCCCGAGACCAAGATCTGAGGAGCTGGGAAGCTGCTCTGTCCTGTCGGACCGCGGACTCGCCCGTCAGCGGGGCTGGGGCAGGCGCAGGGGAGCGCGGAGCTGGCATCCAGCTGCGCGGGGGCACCCTCAGGCACATATTCATAAGGTTCCTTTTAACCCAGGCCGGGGCCCCCCTCTGGAGAGCCACGGGCTGCTGCAGCTGCGCAGGGGCCTTCTCTCCTCCGGATGCGGGGCTCTTTGCCACCACCCCTTCATTCAGGGGCAGAGGCGGCCGCCTCCACCGTACCTTCCCCAGCATGGAGAGGTGAAGCCCTGCGCCACGGGTTGGCTGCGGGCGGGATGGGCGAGCAAGGGGCTGCTCATCCACGGGAAGGAGAGGGGGCCTGGGGGTGGCCCCACCAGGAAGGCAGCCGGCCCAGAGTGAGCTGGGTCCCCCCGTGAGCCCCGTGGAGCTCGGCTCCCCCAGGCTGGGCGCAGCAGTGGAGGTGTGGGGCAAAGCAGGAGGGGGAGACGTGAGCGGGGAGGACGGGGCCACGTCCGTAGGTCACGGTGCTGTGTCGGGAAGTGATGGGTGGGTGGAGAGGGGGGAGCAGGTGGGGGTTGGCACCCGGCGGGGGGACAGGCAGGGAGTCAGGCTGGGAATCTGCTGAAGGATGCTGTTACGGGAGGGAACTGCGTGTAGGTAGCTGTAGAGCCAGCTAGTGACGGCCATCGCTGAGTGGCAGAAGGAAGCCATTGCTATCACCTCTGGTGCTCAAGTTCATAGGAGATGAAGGAGAAAGCTCCCTCGTCCAGTGCCTTGTCAGCTGCCTTGCTCAGCTGAAAGAGCCCCTGTGCGCTAGGTTTCAGAGGGGGCTGGATGGACGCGGTTCCAAGCCAAGTCCCGTCCCTCCAGCCTGGTGTACCGGTCAGCTGGAGGGGGCAGGACAGGGCTGGAAACCCAGAGCAGCCACCGAGAAGGTGGTGCCGGGGGGAGCGCTCTGAGGAGGCGTGGTGGGGACAAGGACTGTGGCCGGCGCTGCAGCTCCGGGCTCCTTCCTGCAGCGGGGTCAGGTCCCAGCGGGCACACCAAGGCTGGAAGCGGCGTGAGCGCACCCACGGGTCGTGCAGCACCTGCCCCCACTGAGCAAGCAACGTGGGGTGAGCCAGGCTGGGCCGAGTCGGTGCCAGCTGCCAGGGCCCCTGCTCCTGCTGCAGTACCGGGGCCCGGTGGGGCTGAGACTTACCCGGCTTTGGGCAACCGCAGGAGCAGAGCTGGTGCCCCGCAGGGTGCGGAGCTGCCCCTGCCTCTGCCCCCTGTCCCCAGCACTCCTCAGCTCCCACCTCGCTCCCTTCCTTTCCGCCTCCCCGAGAAGCCTCCCGACGTCGCTGCCAGCACTCGGGACTGACCTGGTTTCTCCTTGTAGGCAGGGACCCAACTTACTCGACGTCGTTCCAACTGGAAGGCAACACGACCCACGTGCGGGAGCAATTCCCCATGCCAGTTTTGCCGTAACAAATCCTGTCTGTGTCTTGGTGAAAAAAAAACAACCCAGCCCCTATTCGGTGTTTTTATATATATATATTCTATATATATATAAAAATATAACTAACATTTTTGAGGGAGTGATTTTTCTCCTAATATTTTTTTAAACCTTTCTTTTTTTCTACCTATAAATACTTGTACAGTTGGAATATTAATATATAACTCCGGCGGTAGAGCTCGGCGCCAGTGATGTTCACTTAAGAGACGTGTATTTTGTATTTAAGGGACTGTTCCTTGTTTTGTATCATACGCAACTGCAACAGAGTGTTTGACTTGGATCGGGGCTGCTCTTCCCATCCATGTAATTAATAAAGTACTAACGATACCTGCTGGCTGGAGAACCCCCGTGGTGTGAGGGTGCTGCTGGCCGGTTCCCCGGCCCAGGGACCTCGTGGGGCTGGGCAATGCTTTTACGTGGTGGCTGGAGCCATCCGGCCCCACGTCCAACGTTTTGGCAGAACGAGGCCAAAAAAGTAACCCGAGAGCAGCCGTGACTTGGGCAGCAGGAGCCAGACCCTCCGTGGGGTTGGACAGCAGGGGCTGCCTGGGGGCACCCGCAGCCCCCGAGCCCCCAGGCCCACACGAGCGCCGCGGTGGCAGCAAGCGGCTGAACTGGAGGTGCTCGTGCCCTTGGTGGCACGGCCCCTGCGTGCCGCCGGGGGAGATGCTCCACTCCTGGGGCACCCTGTGCCGCCGGGCAGCGTCAGACGGTGCTGGCCTGCGGTGCTGCCAGCACGGAGCTCCGCTGGGACTCGTGCGGCGCCGGCCGCTTGGCCTGCAGACAGCCCTTCAGCTGCTCCTGGAAGGGGGCGGTGGTGATGGTGTAGAGGATGGGGTTGAGGGCGCTGTTGATGGGCAGGATGAAGATGACCACCCAGGAGGTGATGGTGCCTGCGTTCCACCAGCGAGGACATGGCGTTAGGCGGCCAGGGCCCCTGCCTGGGGGAACCCACCCATGCCACAAAGTGGGGCAATCCCAATTCCAGGCTCCTGGCCATGGGGGGGTGACAACTGCTGCTCCCTGGGGAGCTGTGGGGGGCCAGGGTCCGCCAGGGGATGGGTGATGCTCACACCCTGCGCTCAGACACCCAAGGTCGGCAGCACCCACCCCGAGGAGCCCTCACCCAGGGGCTCTGGGCTGCCAGCGGCGGGCCCGGCCGGATCCTTCACCTGGTATTTCCACCTGCAGCAGGGAGAGCAGCTTGAGGAGGAAGATGGGTATCCAGCAGAGAGCATCGGTGATGACGATGAAGAAGAAGCGCTTTGCGATGGCGACTTCCCGGGAGCAGACGCTCCTCTCGGCCGTCCTGGACGCAGTGACGTGGATGGAGTAGAACATGCCGGTGTAAGCGAAGACGATGGTGATGAAGGCCGCGAGGTTCAAGCCTGGAGAGGAAGAGGTTTCTCTCCGAGCACCGCGGCTGGCTCTGTGGCAGCAGGACTGTTCCCACTTCCCCACTAGAGGGGGCAGAGGCAGCTCCGCAGCCTCGGCTCGCCCCAGACCTGGGCGCACTGAGCCACCCCGCTGCCACCGAAACCCCTCCTGCCCCGCTCCATCCCTGTCCCCGTCCCCATGCTGGTGGCCTCACCCAGGTAGATGGTGGTGGAGAAGCCCCTGGCGCTGGGCCGCTCGCCCAGGTCGGACTGCAGCGGGAAGCAAACCCCGTTCCTGCCGTAGTAGTTGCCGAAGGCCTCCTTACACCACAGGGGGACGAGGCTGAGGGAGAAGCCCAGGAGCCAGATGACGGCCAGCACCGAGGCCGTCTGCTTCCTGCCGGCTCTGTGGTGGCTGAAGGGGAAAACGATGGAGAAGTACTTCTCCAGGGTCATGTAGGTCAGCAGCAGGACGGACACCTCGGAGGACAGCATGGCCAGGCTGCCCACCAGCTGGCACTGCAGGCTGGCCATCCAGCCCTGCGCGTGCTTGTTGTATTCGCCCGAGTACTTGAGGTCGAAGGCGCCGATGACGAAGAGGTAGATGCCCATCAGGCCGTCTGCACCTGGGGTGGAGGCAAGGCACGGTGAGAGAAAAGCTCCTGCGGGCAGTCGCAGCCCCCCGCGGTGACAGCAGGGCCGTGGAGCCACCGCAGAGCTGTTGTGTCTGCGTGTGTCAGAAGAGCTGCCCGATGTGCCACGGTACTCATAAGCACAGGCAGCAGCCGAGATGTGCCAGGAGCACGCCCGACATCGTCACAGAAAGAGAGGTGGGCAGCAGTGGGCCCTGCCCGGGCTGGGCTGGGGTGGTGTGAGCTGGAGAGGCCCCCGCGTGCCCTGCCCACCGCTCCCAGCTCACAGCACAGGGACTTGATGGCCATGGCGTGCTGGCTGTTCTCCGTGGCGATGAGGGAGCGCATGCAGATGACGAAGAGGTTGCCGAGGCAGGTGACGCAGGCGATGACCCAGACGAAGACGCGCAGGATGATGTTGGCCAGGAGGTGCTCGAAGGAGGAGATGCCGTCGGTGTTGGGCTTGCAGCTGCGCACGTGGGGCGCGGAGCTGCAGTACTGGAACTTCTTGAAGTAGCTGCCGGGAGGAAGGGGCTGGCTGCCACCGGGCCGGCGTGCGCAGCCCTCCTGCTGCCACATCCACCTCCTCCAGCCCCCTGTGCCGCTTGTCCCTGTCTGCGGGGAGCAGGGCCAGCCGGACCCTCACGTCACTAGCCAGGAGCCGTGGAGCTGTCACCCTCCGCGGCAGCACCCGGGACGGGAGGAATGTGCAGAGAGAAACGGAACTGAACTGGGGGGGGGGGTGCGGTTTGCACCGTGTCTGCAGTTTGTTTTGGACACCGAATAAGCAACAGCCCAAATCCTTTGCAGAACAGGCAGGAGGCACCCCAATGCTTTCCTGGAAAGCCGCGCTTCTGTCACCATCAGCTCATAAATAGAGAGGAGCGTTTTCCTCCAGCCCTGCTTCTCACAAACATTTAAAAATCATTCCCTTGTTCAAGTCTCTCAACTTCCATTAACAGGGATTCAAATTTTTCCCCTGCATATTATTTCAGATTAATCTTTCCAAGCCCTATAAAAGCAATCCCCTACAAGCTTAGTAAAACTCCACATTAGAAAATGACTACAAAACTGCAATGCAGGGCTCGTTGCTGCTTAATTATAGATAAAAGGGGAGAAAATGATTGCTTATTAGCAAGTCAGGTAGAAAATGTACCGTATTTACAGTCCAAACAGACCAATTACTGAAAGGAAGAAGTACAGTTGTCTTTCATTACAGGTACTCTAAAATGTGCATCTGGAGATAATTAATGATTTGTTTTATCCTTCCGAAGCAAAGCCCCAGCTCTCACAGCTGGCTCCTCGGCTGTGCTTCCACCACGTGTGCCGGCCCGGCCTCCCTGCACGTCTCTGCTCCTTGGGGGTTACCTCGGGCCCAGGCACCTCTAAGGGGGCACTCGGCACGGGGCCGTGCACGCCTCGCCCCACAGAGCCCACCCTTGGGCACCACCCCTGCAAATGCCCAGAAGCGTGCATCGTTCCTCGTGGCACACACACACGGGGGGGACACCTGCAGCTTGGGGTGGGATAAATGCCCCCGGGGGTCCTGCACGGGGGCTGCAGGCACAGCGTGCGCGGGGGCTGCAGCCGCCCGCTCAGTGCCAGGAGCGAGTTGCTTCGTCCCCTCCACTTACATGTGGGAGAGGTTGGCCAGCCTGCGGAAGGTCAGGTTGTGGATGTCGGGGATCTCCAGCCCTTCCAAGCTCCTGCAGGAAGGAAGCAGGGCAGGGGAGGCTGCGGGCTGCTGGGCTGGCTCCGCTGCTGCTGCAGGAGGAGCGGCGCTGTAGGGCTGGGGATGCCGTGGGACTCACAGGGACTGCAGCTGGGACAGGCTCTCAAACTGCCCGGGGAAGATCTCGATCAAGGGGTTGTAGGAAATATTCCTGAAAAGGAAAGCTTTGCTATTTTTCCCACCTGGAAGCTATCACAGGAGCTGAAAGTGAGGTCAGAGGAGGGGCTTTCCTGGCTTCTCCCCAGCACCCCCCATCCCCAGGAAGGGCACCCAGCGCCTCGCAGGGGCTGGGTGCCGGCCGCCCCCTCCCCGCGGTGGCAGGGCGTCCCGGTACTCACAGCTGCTGCAGGTTGGCCAGGCCGCTGAACAGCGATGCCGGGAGCTCATTGAGCCCGTTGCGGGACAGGTCTCTGGCAGAGCAGAGCGGTGTTTGAGAAGATGCGAGGCCAGCTGCCCGCAGGCTCCGCGCCCACCGTGCCAGCACCACCGAGCCGCACAGGGTGGGCAGGGGACACACGCAGCCCCCCACAGCGGGTCCTGGGCAAGGGACCCCCAGCCCGCAGCAGCAGGGGCTCAGGGAACATGACGGCCAGACACTTACAGCTCCACCAGCCTGTTCAGCCTGGAAAACGTCCCGCCTTGGATCCACCTGATCTCGTTCCTGCGCAGGACCCTGAGCGAGGAGGAGAGCGTGGATGCAGTGGAGCCTCGCGCACCCTCTGCAGGCATCACCCGGCCTCTGGGCTGGCTGCGAGCACTCAGGGTGCTCTGCTCGGGGCTCGTCCATGGGGTGCCCCCGGCCCCACCGTGTCCCTCCCCAGCACCCCCTGCCCTGGCCGCCACCTCCAGCCCCTGCTCGCCCAATGCTCCGCTGCTGTGGGGCAGGGCCTGGGCCAGAGCCCAGCTCCCTTGTGCAAGGTCCCGTCTCACACAAGCCCTTAGGGAAGGGCCCACCAGAAATACGGAGGGTGACCAGAGCTGGTTGAAGGTCTCAGAATTTAAAACTGAGGATGAGAAGTGAAAGCCTGGAGTGGCGCGCTAAGGTGGAAGTGCGGCTGGGCTCTGCTGAGCCCTGCCTCCAACCGAGGCAGCCCACTGTGCTGCAGCGCTGGGACACAACTGCAGACAAAGGCCCTGGTCCTTCCAGAGGATAAAAAATTAAATGGCTTGCTCCAGGGCACAGCCCCTCAGTCCGGTTTCTGGTTGCTCTCACTTCGGCTCTGCTGCCACGTTGTCCGTGGGGCCGTGGGGCAGCAGCACAACTGGGGCTGCCGGCAGCTCCCACGGGAGAAATGATGCGGGTGGCTCCGGTGGCTGCTGGGGATGCCCTGGCAGGACGCGGGGTGCCCATCTCGCTCCTGCTGCCACCACCGCCCAGGGGCAGCCCGTGGGTGTGTGCGATGCAAAACTTCCCTGGGCTCTCCAGGCTCTCCAGGGCTTTCCTGGGCTCTCTCTCTCTCTCTTCCCTCAGCTCTCCAGGGGCCGTATCTGTCTCTCTGGGAGACACTGCCATCACACCTGGGGACACCCCGGGAGAGGCCTGCGCATTACCAGGGTGATTTCTTTTCCCCTGCCAGCCCCAGGAAGGGAGCTGCGTGAGAGCCTGGCGCACGGCCCAGCCCCGGCCGCGCAGGAACGGGCCCCAGGCAGGGAGCAGCAAGCAGAGCTGCTCGGGGTTTGACACTCAGAGCCAGCTCACAAAGTTTATGGTGCTCCTCAGAGAGATTTTTAGGGGATTTGGATGCCAGCGGAAGGCTTTGGGCTGGCTGCAAGCCTCGGTGCTTGCACACCCTGGGAAGCTTTTTCCGTGCTGTGCCCTGCCTCTGACCCCGCTCGGTTCCGGCAGCCCCAGGCTGCTGCTGACGGGGGAACTACCCTCCGGCCCCAGAGCTGCTGGACAGGGCCCTGGGGTGCCCAAGTCCCTGCAGAGCAGGTATAAAATTCACGAAGCCGACAGCAATACAAATACAGAGGGACACCTTTCACGTGAAACACAGCCCCTTACCTAGCCCAGAGCAGAGGGAAGAGGGGTCCGAGCCGAGCCCCACCTGCCCCCACCCCACCAAGGGGTGTCCCTGGGCAGGCAGGGCCGTGGGGTACTCACAGCACGGTGAGCTCGTGGCACTCCTGGAACACTGCCCCACGCACTGCTTGGATCCTGTTCCCTTCCAGATCCCTGCAGGAAAGGCGATTGTGCTGCTGCCCCTCCATCCCCGTCCCCTCCGGGAGCCCCCAGCCCTCGCCATCCGCCCCAGGGAGCAGCGCCTGCCCCGGACCCGGCTGCCCAAGGCCAGGTACTCACAGCCAGCTCAGCTTCGGCATCTCCGCACACAGGGAGGCGTTGGGGATTTTAGCCAGGGAGTTGTTCAGCATGTACCTGCGGGGAGGGAACACAGACAAACGGGGTCACAGCGCCGTGCCCCCGCATGGGGAGCCCCCCGAGGGCTTTCTGCTGGTTCCCTGCCTCCCCGCAGGGCTGCTGCTCACAGCAGTACCCGGGGCGAGCTCAGGGCTGGCAGCACCTCCAGCCCCCCGCTGGCTGCAGCAGCTCCCCGGCTGCGGGGCCAGCAGTGGTTCGGCCACCGCTGCCCAGGGCGAAGGCTGGTGCACGCACCCTTCCCGTGGTGACGGTAACGGTACGGGTGGTACTTAGTGGCTGTGGGACAGCCTTGCCAGGGAGCTGAGGGGCATGGCCCAAGGGGAAAGGTGCGTGGAACCGGAGTGACCCGGGAGAGACAGGCAGCGAATGCAGATTTACAGCACCAATTCCCTCTGGCATTTTTCTCAGCAACTTCTGCACATGCCTGCGTGCACAGCGCTCCTTGGTGCACTTCTTGTGTTTATTAGCTCGATTTGTTAAAAAAAGCAGCAGGATAAACAAGCTACGTCACCGAGGAGAGCGGCTCCCCTGCCGCGACGTGGGAACGCAGCCGGGGGGGCACTGCCCCACGGCCCTCTCTGGGGATGGGCGCCTGGATGCTGGGTGCGACCCCGAGCAGCACAGCACCGGGGTCCCCACACCAGCTCCTTCACAGCCCCAAATCCCCAACCAGGGCCCTGCCGGCCCTGCTGGATCCCCAGCCCCAGCCCCACAGATTACTTCAGTACCATGAACCCAAATCTGGGGCTTTTGCAACCAAGGCCAGCAGCGATGGTGCGAGCCCACAGCAGCAGCTGCAGCTCTTCCCCTGCAGGTGCAGGCTCAGGGAGTGCAGCCTAAAGCATGCTCAGATATGTGTGAGTGCATGTGTGTGTGTGCTCACACACGTGTTTTTTCCACTCTAACAGCCAAAACTTCTCCCCTTACTCTGACTCCAAGCTGCTGCCAGAGTTTCTGATCTGCTCTGTGGACTGAGGAGGTGGAGAAGGTATTAAAATCACGTTAGAGTGATTGCAAAGTCACTCTTATGGTGGCCAGAGCCAGTCAGTTATCCTGTGCTTCCCTCTTGGAAAAGGCTGGACCTTAAAAACAGCCCTTGTCTCATCCTGGTGCTCAAACTGCCAGCACCAGGGGCAATACTTCGGGACGATGCCCTGCTGAACGTGGTGGCCTCGGCCAGCGGCAGGAAACGGCAGCAGGGAGGGCAGATCCCTGCAGTTATCCCTCGCGCTCAGGGGAAGGCGAAGAAGCCGCGGCACCCTTGGCTTGCCCCAAGAAAGGGGCTCAGAGGAGAGCCCGGAGAAAGGGAGCAGGAGGACTTACAGAAAGTACAGGGACCTCAGCCCTGCAAAAGCGGCGGGGGCGATCCTGGCGATCCTGTTGTTGTCCAGCATCCTGCGGGAGGAGGAGGAGTGAGAAGCGGCACCCAGCGATGGCGAGGAAGGCAGCGGGAGGCTGCCGGCACCAGGAGCACGCCGAGCACCACGCCGTGCCCGGGGAGCTGGCTCTGTCCCTTCTGCCCTGCAGGTCCTCCCGGGTGCCACCCCGGGGTGGGGGCAGCCCCCCGCATCCCACCCTGCTCCCCCCTGAACCCTGCCCCGGCTGAAGCATCGGATCCAGCTGCAGAGTCTGGATTCCTTCACAGTCAGGGGCTGTTGGATTTTTCCTCTCCTCTGCTGTGAAATAACGATAAATTAAAAGCCATCCGGGGAATTCAGGGCCGTGCTTGGCTTCTCAAAAGCCCTTTGGCTTGTTTGCGCCACAGACCACCCTCTGTGAGTCGTTCATCATTCTGTTTTCCCTCTTTGATTAAGGAATAACTGCGCTGGTCCCATGGCAAAGAAGGGGAAGCCTGACAGGGAGCAGACCTGCCCTGGTGGCTGGGCCGTCCCTGCACGCTCGGGGGGGAATCACCTTGCAGAGCTGCCTTTAGGGGCTTCTATATGTACAAAGACGTGTAGGAGCACACGGTCAAACAGGGCCTTGGAGAACAAGCAGGAGGGGTGGACATCAGCTGCACTTTGGGTTCGGGCACCCTTTCTGGGGGGCTGGAGCTGGAAACCTCCGTGTTCACCAGCGCGCCGGGAGGCTCTCGGGCATTGCTCTGGTGCTGGCCCAGGTGCCGTGGGTGCCCCCGCAGCCAGCCCCGCTCCGCACCCCGCGACCCCCCAGCAGGGGCTTGGGTCCCACCATGGAGCCGTGAGGCCTCCGTCCCTGCTCCATCTGACGCCCGTAACGAGATCGTGGACAGGACCCAGCCTCATTAACCCCCCCCACTAGGAGCTGGTGTCACGACGCATGGGGATCAGGCATCGGGGGCAGAACCGGGGGGGCACTCACAGCCACTCAAGGTGCTGCAGGTCCTCGAAAACCTGGGGCTTCAGCTGGGAGATCTTGTTGTGGCTGAGGAACCTGGAAACGAGCAGAGAAGGTCGTTTTCCTTCTGGTACCGCTGCTAACTCAGCCAGCTTTGCTAAAGCTGCTCCTCCCAAGGAGCCGCGTGCCCCCGCTGTCATTGCCCACGGCTCCTCTCCCTTCGCAGCTCCAGTGCAGGGCCCTGCATGCAGCAGGCAAATATGGGTGGGAAAAGGGGCTGATGTGTGGGATGTGCCGGTGCCTCTGCCCTGCCCCACGTTCACCCACCCGCTCCAGTTTAAAGCAAGCTCACTGCTGATCCTTGCAGGAGCAAGAAGGCCAAGAGCCGGACTGGAGCCAGCTGTGCTGCGAGCCTCGCGTGCCAAGAGGAGCCGAGGGCTGCCTCCGTCCCACGGGTTTCCTCCCCAGGGCCTCGTAACGCAGGAGCTCTTACTTACAACATTTTGAGCTGAGAAAGTCCAGCGAACGCTTTGGGTGAGATCATACGGATCCTGTTGTTTTGCAAAAAACTATTAAAAAAGGGAACAGAAAAACAGTTTGGAAGAGAAACACTTTCTAGGGGTCTCAGCCTGGAAAAGCATCGCAGGGCTCGCACGGAGGGACCGATGGCATCGTTACTCCCCCAGGCCGGGCAGCCTCGAGCACAGAGACCGAGCGGTGGGGGAGAGGCTGAGAAATGCCTGGGCTAACACAGGGCCACAGCACAGCCCTGAGCAAAGCCGCCCTGGCACGTGCCTGCTCCTGTTCCCCGTGCTGCCCCTGACCCCCACGGCCGCTGCTCGCCCCGTTTTCCCCCAGGACACCAGAAAGCAGCAGGCAGAGGGGTGATACTCACAGCTTCTTCAGCCTCCTGTACCTGGCGAACTGACTGTCCAGCAGAGAGGGGATTTTATTTTTCTTCAGGTCCCTAACAGGAAAACAGGAAGGGGGAGGGAGGGAGGGAGGAAAATACATAAAGAAACCAAGTTCTGGGGCCAGAGAACTTTATCCCAGGAGCATGGGGCAGCTCAGACCCTCCTTCTCCTGCGCAATACAAATGAGATTCAAGGCAGCTGCTGTTTGTTAGCACAGCGCTGCTAATTGCTCTCCCAGTCTGCAAGCACTATTTGCCATGGGTGAGTTTTTTCAGGCTCTCCTTCCCCTCCTAGCCCTTACTTTTTGTGTGTGACGAGCAGCTGGGGCTCGCCAACCTCTGGCCCTGTGCATGGCAGCAGCGTGGAGCAGCCCGCGGGCAGGGGCCAGCAGCCGCCTCCCCCAGCTCCGTGCGGTCTGTGGGGTGCTGCAGGCAGCCAAATCCCTGCGACGGGGCTGTGACAGGGGCCATGGCTTGTCTGGGGCGGAAGGGGAAGAGCATGTCCCACCGCTACTCACAGCCTCGTCACGTTGGGGGACACCCAGGGCACAGCGCGGAGGTCCTGCGCAGTGCAGTCCACGGCCTGGCCCCAGCACCGGCAGCGCTCCGGGAACAGCTCCAGCGCTGCGGGCAAGCAGAGGGGGTGTGCTCAGGGGGAAAAGGGGCCACACAGCTGCGGGGGGATGCCCGGACCCCAAACAGGTGGCTTACAGCAGGGGTCTGCCTCGTCTTCCACCGCCGTGCCGCTGCTGTGTGTGGCCAGCTTGTCGCCCAGGACCCACAGCCAGCCGGTGTTGTCCACTGCGGGCGGGGAGTGATGTTAGGGCACCGGGAAGGGGCCCGGCACCCTCCCCTCCTCCCTGATAGCTTGGGTGCCCCACCTGAGCAGCCTTCCTGGTGCCTGGGCTGGCACCCGGGCAGAGCAAAACCCCAGCAACACTGGGACAGGGTGCGGGGATGGGTGAATCCAGGACCCAGATGATCTACACGGGGCACACGTGGCCATGGTGCCCGGGTGGATTACGCGTGCCAGAGCCAGAAAGCGGCTGGATAAAGAAGCAGGCCCAGGGCTCCCCCCACTGCTCCCAGGGATGGACCCAGCTCTGCCCTAACGCCCTCAGGGTCCTGGATCCTGGCATCCCCAGGTCCAGGGGGTTATTCCCACCGAGGACATCCCCCCTTCCTAGGGGCTCGCCCATTACCGCAGTTCTCCTCGTCGGCCCCGTTGTCGCAGTCGTCCACCCCGTTGCAGTGCAGGGCCTGGGGCAGGCACACGGAGAGGTTGCCGCAGGGAAACTGCCCCAGGGGACACGCGTGCCTGTCCCTGGGGTGAGTCACGAGAGGCTCTGCCAAAGGAAGAGGAGGTGCTCAGCGCTCCCCTCGGGCAGCACCTGAGCTCCTGGGGCCACGTCCTGCTTTGTGCCCATGCTGTCCCCATGCCACCACTAGCCCCAGCAAAAGGCTCTGCTCTCTGCGGAGCGTCCCCCAACACCCGCAGCAGATGCAGGCAGATATTCTCATAACAGCTTAAAGCCCTTCTGCCCTGTCCCAGCTTCATGGTGCGAGGCTGTCCCAGCAGCACGGGCTCCCCTTCTGCCGGGCCCTTTCCGTCAGAGCCATCCCGATCCCCAGCTCCAGGGCCCCGTTCATTAATACCCTGCGATTACCCGTGGCAGAGGCATGCCTCAGATCCAGCTAAACGCTTCCACACCCCGCTTTGATCAGGCGCGGGGAAGTGGCAGCAGTCGGCACCAGGAGGGACCAGGGCTGCGTGGAGGGGCCTGGCTTGTCGCTCGAGATTTTCTTCAGCTGCCAGCCTGTTCCTGGGAAATGGGGCGTGCTGGAATTAAAAGCGCTTTCCTCTCTCGCACACACACCTCGTTAGCCATCCCATCGTGAGCACTGCGGTGTGACGTGGAGGTGGAGGTGACTCAGAGCATCTCGCGTCCACGTGCCCGCCCGGCTCAGACGGGTGGTTTGGGGGCTGCTGCCCCAGCACGGCGCGGGGACGGGCAGGGCCGAGGATGGCACGGGCACGGCTCCGGCAGCTGCGGTGGAAGCAGCCTGTGGCCGAGCAGGCAGTGCCGGCGATGCCTTTGGACTCCCCAGGCTGAACGTCTGCTCTGAGCACCCATCCCGGCACCTCTCGCCAGCCCCGCTTACACCTGGACCCAAGCGGGAGATGGGGACAGCCGCGTCCCAGCTGCAGCTGTGCGGCAGCCGGACAGCTCAGCACCGCCCCAGGGCACTCCTTTCCCTCTCTCTCAGCTTCTGCACGTCGATTTCCATCGCTGGCTGTGCTGATCTGATTGCACGTTGCAGACCGTTCCTTTCCTCGGAGACACAGAGTCCTGTCTGCCCAGAAATGCCTGCGTGGGGCACAGCAATTGGAAGTGGGCTGAAAGCACCCCTGCCGGCTGCCTGTCCCTTCCCCAGTGCCTGCCGTGCAAGACGAGGGAGGCCTGGGCTGCGGCCGGAGAGGGATGCGGAGTGATGGGGAATGGATCTGAGAGAGGGAGAAATCCGGAGAAGGCACAGGGAGGCCACGGGCTCGGAGTGGGGCTGGGCACAGCGGTGCCGTGCCTCTGCCTCTGCCGAGGTTGCCACCAGGATCCCTGACGGGCAGAGCAGGCCATGGCTATGTAAACTCTTCCAGCATTTTCTAAACTTCAGCATCTTTTGCCAAAATTCCTTTTTTTTTTTTTTTTTTTCCTTGTACCGTACCCTGGAGACTGCTGTTTTGGAAGTGCCCCTTTGACGAGTCTTTTTGCAAACTGAGAAGTAATTTTAGGTTTCTCTGAATGCCTGTGGCTGTACTCCTGTGTTAGGCACGTCCCAGCCCACGGTCCTACTGCCGAGCCCTGCAACGCGTAACGAGTGCCAGACGGAATCCCCGTCTGCCCGAAACTTCACAAAGCGCATCTTGCACGAAATGATGCAAAAATGTTATCACTGCAAATCTGTTTGTGCTGCTCATCTGTTCCTGCGGCTGGGAGCACACCCGCCTGTTTGCTGCTGATACCAGCACGCACGGGCCGAGATCGGGGCAGGACGGTCAGCAGAGCGGGGGGAGGGCTGCTGCCCTTCTCTTCCAGTCCGCACCCACAACCCCAGGTTTGTTTCTCGTGGGCCTGTTGAATGCTAGAGCTCCAACAAGAGAGCTTTGTTTATTTACCCCATGCCGGCAGATCACACCCAGCAATAAAAACATGCACGAAAAGCCATCCAGAATGGCAGTTGTGTCAAAACGACAGTCCGGGAGGGCTGCTGTATTTTCTCGCAGCACCCCAGCAGTGCCACGGGGATGTCTCCTCGCAGCGTCCTGCACGTGGAAAGCGTGGGCAAGACGTTGTGCTTGGTGCGACGGGACCCCGCCATCCGAGTGGCTCCAGAGTGCTTATCTGCACGGTGATGGGTGTCACATAGGTAAGGATGAAGATAAATACGACCTCCTCCTGTCCTGCTGCCACCAGCACACGACTCCTGACCACTCCTGAGGTTGGCTCCAGCCTCCATCACTGCACGCGGGGGTCGAGCTGAGCTGCGAGGAGCTGCGTTTCCTACCCCTGACCCTTGCTCTGCTGCAGCCCCGCAGGGAAAGCATCTCCCTCATCCACTCCAGGCTCTGCAGATGGAATCCGATCTGACTCCTGAGCCCTGAGCTCAAGACCCTCTGATGGATGTTTTCCTGTCCTGGTTCCGTTTCGGGACATGCGGGAGGTCCTCTGCTGCTCGCTGCCCCATCACGCAGGTTTCTGGCTGTTTTCTCGGTCTGAATTTATGCAGGACCCGCAGAAGGTAACGGGAACCTTTCCAGGGCCTCAAGGTCCCCATTGCAGAGAGCCTGTCTGCATATGGAGCTATGTAAATACCGAGGGGAGAGTTTATACACATATATATTTATATACATAAGCAGAGGCAGATGCGATTTCTTCAGGAACGAGCCCAAGTCGCAGGGTCCCAGCCAAGCCCCCGGCCCCAGGACCTGGTTCTGCATCAACCCCCTGGGGCTGGGGGCAGCCGGCGGGGAAACAATGCGGGGCGGCAGGGAAAGTGAAAGAAATGTCTAAATAAATAGAAACCAGGGGAAAAGCGGGTGCCTCAGTGAGGCATAAGGCTGAGGCTGCCGGCAGTCGGGGGGCTGCGCAGCCCCCAGGACAAACCGGCCCCTCCGAGCCCTGCGGCACAGCCGTGCCCCCCCTGCCCGGCTCTGCCCGGCTGGGAAGCTGCCAGCAGCCAGAGGAAGTGGCCAAATTTAGCTGGGATTAAGTCTGGCATCTGCTGAGTTTCCGTGAGGGCCACCCAGGACTGTAAACGAAGCCCACGCATCGCCCGTAAAACAGCCGTGACCGAAATGAACGCGGAGCCGAGGAGCAGGGAGCTGCTCCGGGGGTCCTGGCCCCGGGCTCAGCCCCGGCTCCGTCCCCCCCGCAGACCCCAAGGCCCTGCCCTCATCCTGCAGCCGCATCGTGGGGACCTTCTCGCAGCTTTTGCTGGGCTTCAGAGCGAGTGTGAGGGCGGCACGAAATGAGAGCAGCGAGGTCTGGTCTTCGGGAGGCTTTCCACCGGAGAGCCATCTCCTTTCAAACCCAGGTCAGAGCAGATCAGCCCCCAGACCTGCTTTCCCTGCACACGGGGTCCATTTCCCCGGTCAGCTCAACAAACGCATCTCCAGAGAGTGAACTCTCCGGAAACCAACACAGGCAGCAGAGCGAGCCTTGTGTCCACCCCACCTCTGCCTGCAAATAAACCCACACACAGTTTGTGCCAGCCAGCTTCTGCCAGCAGAGCTCGGGACGTGGCCCGAGGGCAGCACACCTCCCGGCCCCTTCCCTGTTAGTTCCCAGCTCTCTGTCCGTGCCGCGGGCTCTGCCCAGGGCTGCAGACCCCCCACACCCAGCAGGAGCACGCCCAGCTTGTGCTGCACCCGAGGCGAAGCACCTAAGGGCGATGCCAGTAATTGCCTGCTTGGCTGGGGAGAGGGGCTTAGCACCCCCAGGGCCAGCAGGGAAGGAGCAGCTTGCATTGACACCGGCAAAAGTAAAGCACAGCAAATCAGACTCAAACAGCAGCACCTCAGAGCTCCCGGCTTGTTGTACGCCTCCCAGCTCCCAGCACAAAGTGATGAATTTTCATCTGGTTTGCTCCCCCCCCTTTCAGACCACAGCCCTGGTGCTCCATCTGCTCCCACTCCGCTCCGGTGCTGCCTTTCCCTGCCCCTGGTAAAAGGCAGAGCCACGGCCTGGGATTATCAATGGCTCGGAGGTAACAGCAACCTTTGGAGAGCAGCGTTAGCAGGTCTGCAGAAAGCTCTCCCCAAGCACAAGCAGCATGGGGCTTTGGGGCAGCGAGCATCCCTGCGCCGTGTGCCAGGGCCTGTATCAAATCCCAGCACAAAACTCCCTGTGAGCCCCTCGCCAAGAGCTCAGCCGGGCGGCCTGCTGTCCCCCCCAGTTCAGCTGACCTGCGGGGACACGCACTTACCCGTAGCGGCACAGAGGAGTGAGGGCAGGACGAGCAGCAGCAGCCTCATCTCAGCTGGTCCCGGCACAGGCTGAGCGCTCTGCGGGGCTGCTGGAGGCTGGGAGGAGGAGGCGAGGGCACGGGGACGCTGCCGATCCTCGATCCTCTCCTGCGAGCGCACCGCAGCACCCAGGGGGCAGGGGGCAGGGGGCAGGGGGAGGCAGGAGGCAGGGGGCAGGGTGCAGGAGCAGCCTGAAAGCATCTGCAGCTCCTTGCAGCCTGGCGCCGTTCTCTGGCCAACAGAAGGCAGCGAGAGGACGTGCATGGGGAGGGAAGCAGCGAGAGGAACGGACACGGTCCTTGCCGGGGGGACGCAGCCCTCAGACCCTGCTCCCCAGCCCTGGGGCAGCCTGGAGCCGCGCTGTGCCCCCGCCTGGGGCACCCAACACGGGGTGCGCGCCCCAAGGCAGCCCGGGGCCAGCCTGGGGACAGAGGGGGGGCTGAGGGGGCTTAGGGGCTGCTCCCTCCCCGAGAGGGTCCCCCGCTGGGTTTGCAGCCCATGCTGGTGCCCAGCCCTGTCCGGCGGCAGGATGGGTGCCCCGGCACTGCCTGGGAGGTGGGAAGGGGGTCATCGGGGACCCCACCTGGCACCAGACCTCGCCGCATCGCGGTCACGGCTGCCCCTTCCTCAGCCCCTTGCCGAGGGGCTGCGAGGCCCCAGGGAGCAGCAGTGGGGCCGCAGGAGGGCAGCCCCACAGACAAGGCGGCGTTGCCAGCCCACGTTCAGTGAGACCTTTGGGAAGAGGGGCGAGTAATCGGGATTTCACAGCTGGGGCAGCGGGAGGGGGGAGCGAGGTGGTCCTGATTAGAGAGCAGACTCCTACCACGGCTTTGATCTCTGTGCTAAGTTCCCCAAACCATCTGCACTGAGTACAGCTCTCCTTCCAGTCTCCTTTCCTCAGCACTTCCAAATGCTTGTTATGGGTCCAGAAAAATCTGTAAAAATTAACCCCTGCTGCTGGAAAGCGGATTTGTAGTCAGGACACCCGACCTGCTCTCCCAGCCATCCTCATCCTCATGCCATCCGCACGGGACCGACTGACGCACTGAGGAGGAGGAGGGTCCCAGGGCCCTGGGGGACCCCCAGGAGATGTGCCCCGTTCCCGTGTCACCGGCAGCGGGGCTCGAGGAAGGGGACCTGAAACCCACTGCCCCCTGCCCCTCACCCCCACAGAGATTTGGCCCCCTCCGTGGTGCTAACGTACAGATCTAAGGGCACTTTGAGGCCGATAGCCAGAGAGAGGGGGCTGGGGGGGTGCGGGGGGTTGGAAGGAATCAAAGAGAAGCAAAATATATTTTTTTTTCCTTTTTTTTCTTTTTTTTTTTTTTTTTTTCCTCTCTCCTTTTTTTCAGAGAAAGAACCTGCTTGGAAAACAGTTCAGTGCATGGCAGTCGCAGGCTGCCTGCAGAGGTCTGCAAGGCTGCTGGAGGCCGAAGCCCTGACGGAGGTCCCAAGGGCTGGGTGGGGGCTTGGTGATGGGGGCAAAGGCACTTTGCTGCCCTGAGGTCCACGTGGGGGTGTCTGCTGCTGGGTGCCAGGCTGCCAGATGGCGGTGACTGCGAAACCAGCGCACCTGCAGCCGGGGGAAAAATCAAAGCCTGCAAATTAAGCGCGTTTCGGGGCCTGACAAAATTCCCCCGTGCTTTCGCTTGGCTGTGGCTGTGGCAAAAGGTGCCCCGGTCGCATGGGAGGCAGCCCCAAAGCGAGGAATTCCTGAGCCTCACAGCAAGCAGAAACCCTGAGAGAGCGGCCCGAGAGGATGGGCAAAGACGGGAGAGGCATCATCTGCAAAACTGCTGGCAAACAGCCCCCGTCTTCTCCCGTGGTCCTCCAGGCTGTCAGCGTCTTCCCCCCACGTCTGTATTTCATAGCCGGAGCTCTGCTAACGGGCCAAACGATGTCGCCTCACACCCTTTGGCAGCGATCTTCGTCCAGCCCCGGGGACGTGCCTCCAAGTAACTGCTGGCGATGTATGGGCGCTGGAGGCTTCAGCACGTGCACCACACCTCCGCCGCAGGGCCCAGCGATGCGTTACGGCACGGAGACCCAGAGAGCGCTTGTGCAACCGCAGGGCACAGATTTACGGCCCGGGGCTTTCCGAGCGCGAACCCCTCGCGGAGCCACGGCCCCGCTCCAGCCCCGCCACGCCGGGAGCTCGTCCTGACAGCTCTCCTGTCCCTCCCTGGGCGATGTTACCTCGGAGCAAACCCAGCCAGCTCTTCCCTTCCACTCCTTTCTGCTGAGAGAGCTTCCCACGTCCCTCGGCTCTCCCTCAGGCCGGGTGGCTCTGGATGCCCCCACTGGAGGGGACCGCGAGATTCGGGGGCTGAGGTGCCCTCTGCAAATGTTACGGGGTCAAGGGGCAGGAGGAGGGCTTGGTAGGCCTTGCTTTACCGCGGCATCCTGCAGAAACGTTTTCAGTCCTGCTGCCCCCAGACATGCCTGCATGCCTCTTGCAGCCGTGCTTTGGGTGCAGAAGTAGTGAGGCACGGAGCTGAGATCGTGGGCCTGCCTGGGCTGACGTCCGTGGGTGTTTCTGCACAACTTTGGCAAACCAGTGCTCTGCCTTAACTTTACCATAAGGGAGAGGTCTGGGGATGCTGTGGGGCGTGAGGTGAGGCACCGTCCCCTCACACAGCCACCCCTGGGCAAGCAGGAGCCCCAGGACAGCATCCCTGCGGGTCCCACAGGGAACCCCCCCACGGACCAGCAGCAGCCTTCACGCTCGGCTGGGCGCACACCCCCGGTTAGCCCTTGCCTTACCGACGTGCAGCCCAAACCCCAACCTTCCTCCATGCTCCGTAATCGCTCACAGAAGACGAGGCTGTGCCCTGGGGTCCCTGCAGAACCCGAGCCAGCAGCAGCAGCCAGCTCTCGCCGTGCTGCCGCCCCTGTGAGCGCGGCGCTTCTGGCGCGGGCGATGCGCGCCCTGCTCGCCACCGCGCCGTCAGTCACACGGCAATTAGGGGAAGTTAACGCTGCTGATGGGAAGTGTTTGAAGTAAGCCCACGCTGGAGATGCAAGCCCAAGCGTTTCTGCTCGGCGGACGAACCAGAAAGTCATCAATTATTCTGTGCCGGAGCAGATGTTCCTGTGTTTGAAATTGCTGGGGAACTGAGTCACCGCTCCATCCGCTGCCAAGAGCTGGGTCGTGGCAATGCAAGCACGGGCTCCATGTCAAAGGTGGGACCGGGGCAGCCAAGGAGCAGGAGGAGCATCCCGCAGCTTGCTCTGGGCTCCCACAGCCCCTAAGGGCCATGTGATCCTGAAGGGACACGGCTGGGGGCTTCGGCTCCCCGATTTCACCCACGTCAATTTAAAGAGACGTCCGGAGCCCAGCAACACACGGGCTTTGAATCCACGAGCAGGAGGAGCAGCGCCCTGCTGCCCCACAGCACGCAGTGGCCGCAGAGCTGAGCGGGGCTGCGTCGGAGCAGGGCAATGGGGCACCAAGGAGACGTGGCAAAACCCTGGCCTTAATGCAAATCCCCGCTCCTCCGACCCCGAGCAGATGTTAAACAACGTGCCTGACAAATAAGGAGAACAGCTGGGGAAATACAAGATTTTTTTTTTTTTTTCCTGAGTTTGTGAGTAAAATAAAGACATTATGGGTATGGAGCAGTGGACCAAGACGAGTGGGAACACCTTTCTCCAGGTGGCGCAGAGCCGTGAGCTCTGGGGTCAGGGAGCTTCTGAATGCTGCTCCCGGAGGCTGCTGAGAGGCAGCGAAGCTGGCCCTGGCTTGGCGCACGGGGCAGGCTCCCAGGGCAGGGCAGTGGCATCAGGCAGGTGAAGGCCATCCCAGCTCCTTGTCCTCTTTCAGCCCTTCGCCCTCCTTTCTCCCCTGGTGCCTTGCATGGTACAGGGAGCCCCCCAGGCCCGGGACGGAGCTTGCAGCAGGACGGGAGCCGCAGCATCGCCCCAGGGTTGTGCTGGCTTCGCCTGCGGGGCGGTTACGAGCGATCCAACCAGCGGCTGCGGACAAGGCGTGATTGCATCGCAGTGACCATGATTTATATCTGCGCTGCTACAGGGCATTGTTCTTGGAATAGTGTTTTATGGCATGTAATAAAGAGGAATCGCAGCACAGCTCGCAGGCGCAGCAGGCTCGCAGCCCCGACACGTCAGAAGTCCCCGCTGCCCGCGCTGCAAGGCAGGGGTGCTTGAGGGGCGCAGGGAAACAGCTGCCGCTTGTCCCGAGGACCATTTTCACTCCTTATAATTTAACTGCTGGCTAATCTCTTATTGACAGTTTTCCAACACCCAGCTTTTGTCCTCCTTTCTCTGTCCTTTTGTGCGGGGTGGTTTAAAGGCAGGGGAAGCCGAGCAGAAAGCCTGCCCTGCAGCTTCTGCTCTCATCCCACTGGCTGCACTGGTCTCGCTGCCTTTCCACCACGTGCTGATGGTTTCCAGCTGCCAGAAGCACGGGCAGCAGGGTGCCGGGGCTGGCAGGGGCTGTGCTGCACATCCTGCACTGCCCGCCTGCCCTTCTGCACCGCCCGACGTGCGTCTGTGCCCAGGATCCCCAAAGCTTCCCTCTCCTTCAGCCCCGCAGTCATCCCCCCAGCGTGGAGGCAAGTTCCCTTCTCCAGGCAGAAATTCTGTGAATGATGGGTTCTTGGGAAGTGTCCCTGGCCACGGAAGGAGAGCAGAGGCTGAGCGCAGGGGCTCAGCTGGTCCCCCTGCCTCCCTGAGCCCAGGGACAGGGGACAGGGAGCGGCTGGGGCAGTGGGTCTGGCTGCTGTAGGGCTTGGGTCCTCGGGTGTGACCCAGCCTGGGGCCATTACCGGGTTTCTCCATCCATCCAACAACGGGCACAGCCTGCTGCCTCGCTCCCGGCCTGGCAAAGGGGGTGCTGAGCTCAGCGGAGCAGCTACAGCTCGATCCTGTGGTATGGAAACGTGCTCATCAGCTGGAGGAACTGCCTCTGGAGGGCACGGCAAGGCGGAGGAGGCAGACGCGAAGCCGATCCATCTTTCCATAAGTCAGCAGCCTCTTCCCACCCATCTGCTGGTACTAGAGCAGCTCTGTGCCTGGGCCACAGGTCTTTCCCAGGCCAAGTTCTGATTTTCTGAGCTGGATTCAGACCCTTTGAAACGTCCCTGGTGTGACCCTGGAGCTCATGTGAGCAAACTCATGGCTTTTCAGGAGAAATGACCACCCCATCCCGCAGCACTGTAACACTCTCAGCAGTGCCAGACCCCCACTGGAAGGCCGATTCCTGCTCACCTTCTGCAGCCTCATCGTTGCTGGTGTAACGGGGGAGTTATAAGTTAAGTTAGTGCAGTGTAAACGTGGGTGCGGAGCCTGCAGTGCCCCCCAGCACCTCGCTCCCAGCCCCCCGTACCGACCCTTCGCCAGCCAGGGGCAGGCACAGGCTGCGGAGGGGGAGCTGACTTGGGATGGAGCAAAGCCCTGCGGGATCGGGACGCTGCCGGCGAGATGTGAAGGATGGCAGGCCGGGGTGACACCTGTGGTCAGACGAGACGACAGAGGCGTGCGTTTAGTCCTGATTAAATCGCGCAGCGCAGCACTCATGTCAGCAGGCGTGATGATTTCAGCATCCCTGCTGAACCAGGAGTCATCCAGTTCAAGGGCAAGAAGAAATTGCATGCGTCTTTACTGCCTGACCCTGCTGGTAGGAATTTTTGGCAAGCATTTTCCTTTACGTGTCAGAGGAAGCGCTGCAGACTCGTGCAGAGCTCCGTGCCCCGGCAGCGCTGCGGCACAGCCCCCCGACGGCACCCACTGCCCCCAGGCGCACCTGGCTCGGAGAGGGGCTTCCTGCAGCCCTGCTGGGGCAGCGGCACCACAGCTCCTGGGGCATCGGCCCTGCCACAGCCCCAGGTTCTCCATCTGCAGCTCCCCGGGAAGCCACAACATTCCTCTTCTGTCTTCGGATCTAACGCTGCAGCCAGAGAGGAGATGGAGAAGAGGAAAAGGCGATTTGAACTGCTGTTTGAAAAGTGGAGAAGAAACCTGTGCAACGCTGAATCCCATTATCAGCTGTGTTAACAGCAAAAAGGAATCCGAAGCAGAAAGCTTAAAAACACTTGCCTCCAGAAAATTCTTTTATTAGGTAGCAGGAGAGGACAGGGGAGAAGGTCACAGGCTTGAGAGCCTGCCAAGTAACAAGTGAACGGGCAGGAGAAGCCGTTCCCTGCTGAGCTGTAAGAAAAACACAGCAATAATTATCAGAACACACATTTGCATGCTTGCCCTCTCCTTGGACAGTCCATCTACGCTCCGTTGCCTTGTCCATGACCCTGCCACGGAGCAGTCGGCAGCTCCCAGTACCAGCTTTGTGCTGGTGGGGGAAATCGATGAGTGTGTGACCGTGGGGTTCCCTCTCCGCGGCTGCAGAGGCGGGCGCCTGGTCCTGACCCGCACAGCTCCAGCAGGCAGGAGGACAGCACCCGGACCTCGGGCACTGCAGGAGCTGGACCTCACTTCTCTGCCCTTGCCCCGACGTTCCCCTGCTGCCGCAGCAGAGCCGGGTCCCAGCACGGCCGGGGATGCAGCAGGAAGCTGTCACCCCCACGTGTAAATCCCCACGGAGTTTTACACTGTTTTGCACTTCTCCTGCACATTATCGCTTTTTATCCTGTTAGAAAAGGATGGCACAGCTCTGCCAGAAACCCGGCGGTCAGCGGGGTCAGACAGGTCCCTGCTGGGAGGGGAAGGACCCGGGAAATGGAAGGGGAGGAAGCTGCCTTCCTGGGAACACGGGCACGTTAATGCTGTGCTGCTTAACGGGAGTCGGACTCGGCTGACTCATGGTTTTTAGTAACCCCCAGGGAGTGAGGAGGCGAGTCGTGGTGTCAGCTCCAGCTGGGAGCTGCGCTCTGCCCGCCCGGCTCACGGCAAGGGGCAGGGGTGGCGGGTGCAGGGCGAGGAGCAGCCGCCCCTGAACTCCTGCTGTCAGGGTGCAGGGGCCCACTCCCACTGCCCACAGGTGCCGGAGAGGCAGCACGGTTCCCTGAGCTCCCCATAGAGCTGCCTCTGAAATAGTGTCACTGCTTAGCCCGGCAACAGAGGGGTGCTCGGGGCTCGCCGTCCCGCAAAGCGGTGGTTTGAGGTACAAAGAGAGCTTGCTGTGCCATGGCTGGGCAAAAATTGCAGGTGTTTTCTGCCATTATTTTTTCAGTGCTGTGGATGTGCCTGCTGCAGCCCCTCTGTACCACGCTGCTCACACATCCCTGAGGAGGGCTTCTGTTCCAGGCACAGCCTGCAATCTAACGGAGAGGAAGCACTGGTGTGTACCTACAGGGTTTATCTGTTCCAGAAAATGCATGGTTGAAGCTAAAGAGAAACATTACCTTTACTTGCGCTAGCATTTGCATGGCAGAGCAGCTCTGAGCCCTGAGCGTCCCAGCGCTGCCACCCAGCAGAGCTCGGCCACCAGGGACGGGGAGGAGGCACATGAAAGAGCCACCGCCAGCCCCGCTGTCACGGCTCTCAGAGCCGGGCAGAAATAGGGCTGCAGGCAACACAGCAGTAAGTACGGAAACAATTACCCCGCTGGGTTATGGCTCACACTGCCCGCACGAGCCTCACCGGGGCCGTGGGACGGCGCAGCCGCCTGAGCCGCCCCGGGCTGTGCAGGGCCTGGAGGAAGGGGAACGAATCGCTAAAGCTGCCTCAGCTGGCACACGCTGCACTTTCTCCCAGATTCTGCAAACTTACATGCTTCTTACTTCTGCGGATCCTTGCAGAATAAATCACAGGAAAATATTTGGGCCATCAAAGTCTTTGCTTGCGAGCTGTCATGCTGAAATTGTGTGAAATTGCCAGCCTTAGAGCAGACAAGTTTGATCAGAACACCATGTGGTGGTGCTGGATTTTAGACACAAATACTGAGCTGTGTTGCCTTTTAGGGTTCATACCCTCTATTTCTTTACGCTTCTTGAAAGCCACAGCCTGCTAAGCACCTTGCAGGAGGATGCCTGGGAGCCACGGCAGCAGAGCCATCCAGATTTTCGGGCCTAGGAGACTTTGTCCTTTGAAAGCCACCAGGTCTGGACTAGAATTAAGAGATTCCAGCCCTTGGCTGCCCAGGGACTCTTGAACTTTGAATGCAGAAGGACAGATCATTAAATGTGAGCATCACGGGGAAATGCCATGGCAGCAGGGCAGGGAACACGGCTCTGTGGAGCCCCGTACCTGTGCCATCAAAGGGAAGCTGCAAGGTGCCCCAGAAAAGGTAAATGATCCCAAATATAAGCTCAATATTGATGGAAAAGGGGAAAGAGGAACTGCAAACACTTCTGGATGAAGCAAATTTTTCTCCAGCCATTCAGCAAATATTTCATGCTTCAGAGAAGGCAAGATCCGGGAGCAGGCACTCAGAGGTGTTCCGGCTCTCCTTGTAGTGACGGACCAGGTGCCAATAGTCCCATTTCCTATATCTCTGTCCTCCCCTCCACTGCTCCTGTTCAACCTCCGATCCCTCCCTGTGTCTGTGGCCTTTCCTTTTGCAGTGTGTTTGTTCGGCAGGAGCCTGTTCTGCTCCGCCAGCCCCTGATCCGGCACCGACAAGCCCCGGCTTTCCAGGCGTGCGGGGAGCTCCAGCCCGCACCGTTTCTCTCCTTTCATCTTTCCAGGGCTTTATCCCCAGCCAGCTTTCGGGAAGGTGCGATGCCAAGCGATGCTGGGCCGGACTCTGCCTCCCAGCCAGAAAGAGCCGGTGCCGTTTGGTAGCTGCGTGCCTCTATCCAGTGTTTCCCCCCCCCCCCCGGAGCCCACACGGAGGCTGAAATGAAGCATTTCTTCACTTCTCTCTGTGTTGTTCTCAGTGAATGCCTGGACGATTTGCACTCTAACCACTGCTATTTCTCCTGGGCTCTTCTTGCCGCCACGGCTGCTGCAGTAAGAGGAGCGATGTGAGAAAAGCTCGCGTTCCTTCCGACAGCTGCTGGCAGCAGGCACATCCCCTGGAGGACAGCCCTGCGTGGCGCAGGGATGATCCCTCTCCTCTGCTGCCCCGTGGCTCTTAGTGTAAGGCGCTGATTACAGAAAATCACCCAGAAAGGCCTGGAACAGAATTTCTCAAGTGCTGCACGATGCTCTCCAGGCAAAACCAGGGCTTGAAAAAGGATCTCTGTGGTCAAGGGGAATCAATCGGATCCAAGAAACCTCCAAAAGTGCAGATGCAGGCAGCAGGGGCAGCCCGGAGCTGCTTCCTTTGAGACCCTTGTGCCGGGGCTGGGCAAGCCAGGGTCCCACGGAGCTGGCTCCCCGCCACCACTGCCCCCGTGGGCATTGCCATTGTCACCTCTGCCTGTGCCGGGGCTTGCTCTGCGGGGTGGCAGCCTCAGGGGGCTCCAGAGATGGGGGCTCTGGGGACTGCAGGCACGAGGGTTTTGTTTGGCTGCCAGCACATGTCCCAGGGCAGAGAGCAGCCCTGTGGAGCCTCCCTTTCCCCAGCCCCCCCCCCCCCCCCCCCCTTCTGTCTCCTCAGTTTCTTCCCAAGCTGCCCGGATTTCTGCTGCCTGATTCCATCTGCATCAGCTGGTGCAATCTTATCACCTTCATTATGTTATCTCTACAGCCTAAAGGCCCAGGAGCATCGCAAATTCTAGCTCTCGCTGTGACATCTCTATAAAGAGATTCCAGAAACTGCCTTTATCAATTGCAGCCCAGAGTCCAAATCCAAGAGCAGTGTTTGCAATAGTAATCAAATATTTAGCAAACATCATTAGAACTAACTTGCCAATGAGCAGAAATAATTATCAGATAATTGCTTTATGGACAGCCAAGCAGGGAAATTAGGAGCAGTATTTTCTCCATGCTAAACAGCAAAACACAAACAGGGAAACAGAAGCACCGGGAGACAAAAGGGCTCATTTCAGGCCACACAAAGGCAGAGGGCAGATCCTGTACCACCGTGCTGTCCTTGTGCTGGGGACGGCGAGCCCAGCTCCAGGAGCCTTGGCCTTACCCGGGGCTGGGGGTCTGCATTTGCAGCCAGCTGCAGGGGGCTCGCTGGGGAGGCGAAGCGCCCCGTTGTCCTGCTGCTGCTGCGCCCACCGCAGGGAGCTGGGGGCTGCTGCCAGCTCCTGGACCGGGGCTCGGCATCCCCAGCAGCCTCCTCCCGGGCACATCCCTGCCCACCCCTGCCCACCCCTGCCCATCCCGGCGCATCCCCCTCGTGCGTCCCCGCGCGTCCCCGCGGCGCTTCCCCGTGCGCGCACCGCCACCTAGGGGCTGCGGGCGGCCGGGGGGTGGGGGGGTGGGGGGGGTGCAGGTGGGGCACGGGCTCTGGTGGCACTCCCGGATTTTTAGTCAGATTTAATTACCTTCCCTCTCCCCCCTCTCCTCGGCTGTCCCTGATCAAATTAAAACAAACAACCCCCAGCAGAGCGTTTGTGACAGGAATCGTGTCTGAGACTAATTAAAACCTGGTGCTCGTCACCGAGACGAGGCTGGCAGGCGGCTGCGTGCGCACGGGGCCATGCGGCAGGCCTGGCGCTGGGTGCTCCCAGCGCAGCTCATTAGCTGCACGCCTCGGATCCTCGGTGAGCCTGCGCCTTCTGCCGAGCCGCGGCCGGCGGGGAGGGAGCTGGAGGGGGGCGCGCGGCTCTCAATTAGCTTCGGCAATAATTTAATGGATTAATTAATAAACCCGCGCGGCAACTTCTCTGGGATGGTGCCTGGCAGGACGAGGTCTGCAGTGGGCCTGCCGGCTGCTTTCCAGGGGGGCAGCTGGGTGCAGGACAGTGGCAGCACCCTCGCATGCCCATGACTTGCAGCACGCTGTCCCCCTGGCTCCTTGGCCCTCAGTACAAGGCCATCGGGCTGGCCCTGGGCTCCCTCCCAGCTCCATGAGGAGCTCCTGGGCTCCTTCTCCCCTCCTGCAGACCCCCAGGGCTGAGCATGGCACAGGACAAGCCCAGCATCCCCGCACGGCTCCTGCCCGCCAGCTGGGAGCAGCCTCCCACGGGAGCGAGCCCCGTGCCTGGGTACGAACCGCTGCAAGCCTGTGCCCAGAGCTGCTCAGAGCAGGGTTTGAGCCCTGGATTGTGATGGCTCAGCAACCTGCGTGGTAAGGAGAGGCCCCGGGGAGCTCTTAACATCTGCCCGTCACCGCGTTTGCTGATGGGGAATTGGGGCGGAAGGCTGGGGGCTGCTTTCAGAAAGGCTGCTCGCGAGCCGTGCGGCTCAGGCGGCTGCCAGCACAAAGTGCAGGGCCAGAGAGCTCCCTGCGCCCGCTGCCTTGTCCTGCTGCTGCCCTCCAGCCTGCCCCTGCCCACCCGTGGGCCTGGGCATGAAGGCTGACCCAGCACCCGTTGTCCTTCAGCTGGTGCTGCCTTCATCCGAGCACTCATCTCCTGTCTGGGCATCCTGCTCAAGCTGCTCTGCTCGTGCCCAACATCTGCAGCACCACCCAGTGCCTGGGAAGTGGGCATCTGAGCTCCGTGGGCATCCTCTGAGCTCCGTGGGCATCCTCTGAGCTCCGTGGGCATCCTCTGAGCTCCACAGGCATCCTCTGAGCTCTGTGGGCATCCTCTGAGCTCCGCGGGCATCCTCTGAGCTCCGTGGGCATCCTCTGAGCTCCACAGGCATCCTCTGAGCTCCATGGGCATCCTCTGAGCTCCGCGGGCATCCTCTGAGCTCCGTGGGCAGATGCCACAGAAGCGTGTCGATCTGCACCAGGCTGGGCTTTCCCCCTCAGGGACATATTCCTCCCCAGTGTGAGTGCACGGGGACACGGGGCAAGGGGGGGCACGCCACGTGTAGGCAGCCCGTGAGCCAGCCCCACTGCAGCCTGTCCCCGTCCTCCCGGGATATCCCCGCTACGGAGTCGATGAAGTTACTGAATTATTCCTCTTTCATATTGTTTCAAATCAATGGGTCCTGGCGGTGTCGTATACAAAAGGCTGGTTTCAGTATTTTAGTTGGGAGAGTCCTCGGGGGGAGCCGAGCTCATTAATTAAATACATTTAATCAATCTGGCCTACAAGGGCATTGGTTATTTATTCATCAGAGGCTGCACAGTGCAAACCCGGTGATCTGAAAGGCAGTAAATAAACATGTAAATGAAAAGCTGAGACAGCAGCGCTCACTCGTGCCTGGGAGATTTCCGAGCTTGGGTCAGCTAATAGGGGATCATCTGTTTAATTTAACCAAACCCGCAGGAAGCGGCCCCGCAACGCGCAGTGCCCTGGGGGACGGGGGGAGCGGAGCTGCAGGAGCAGGGGCACGGCCGGGGCTCCTGACCCTTCGGTCCCCGGGGCTGCCGGGGTCTCGGTGCCACGCGTGCCTGCCCCTGCCCCCTGCCCGCCGGCCCTGGCCGCATCCTGCTGCCGGGCCCCGGCGCTGTGCAGAGCATCGCTCCGTGCAGCTGCAGCACCCCGGGAGCTGCCGGGCAGGAGGGAGCCACCGGGATGGCTGCTGCCGGACCCCTCAGCACCCCGTGTGTGTCTGCTTGGCTGCTGCTGCTGCCGAGGAACCCCCAGCGCCATGCCGCTCGCGTTCCTGCCGTGTTAATTACAGTGGGAGCCTCGCCGGAGTTGGAGAAGAGGAAGGTTTCAGCCCAGGGAAGGGAAAACAAGAGGGGAGGGTGTTGCTTCTTGGCTCATCCTTGCAGAATTGCTCTCTGCTAGGGGAATGCCACAGGAGCGAGCTGGCAGGGAACCAGAGGAGCTTCCTGGGGTCTGCGTAAAGCCGCGGTTTTGCCATTGCTGGAAGCGGAGTAAGTCCAGCATCATCCTGAGTGCAAAGGCTTGCGGATGGCTGCTGAATGAAACATTGCAGCTCAGAACGGGACACTCAGGCTCGATCCGGTGGGCTTGCTGTCTCACAGTTTGGAAGGGCTTAGACATTCCTTCTGATTCGGTTTTCACCCACGAGAAGGTGGATTCACCTCCGCTGCTGGGCAATTACCAGCTCCTGGTGGGCGAGCAGCCCTGCGGCACAGGCCGGGGCTCCCTCGGGGTGCTCCTGGCAGCCCCTCTGCGGGTCTGGGGGTCTGCCGGGGCTGTCAGCCGGGGCCACGCTCCCACGAGTGTGCCGGGAGGATCTTGCACGCCTCAGGAAGAGAGGCTGGACAGGGACAAGCTGCCAGAAAGTGAGTCGGGGATGGAGGGGGCAGGCAGGGGCAGAACAGTGTGGAGACAAAATGCAGGGAGAAGCTCCGGGCAGGTTGCGCGCCTTCGGATATGGGCTGCCCCAAAGCCCAGGAGAGTCTGGAGCTGGGGTGTTGCCCCCAGCAGAATGTGGTGGCGCAGGTCAATGCGTGAGGGCAGGGGGAGAGGAGGAGCCGGGGGATGCGAGGCACTTCTGGGCAGTGCTGTGGGTGGTCTGGGGAGCCAGATTTATCAGGGAAAAAGGTAACGCAGGTGGGTATTGAGGCTGTCAAAGCGGAGGGAGGGGCACTGGATCAGCTTCCTCATCACCATGACTGAATATGCAAAGCGGCAGGGAACGGTTTCCCAGCGCAGCCCGCCCTTTCCGTGAGAACTCCTCCGACCCGGCCGTCCCCCGGCAGGGACCGGACGGTGCCACCCGCTGCGGCCGAGCCCCCGCCACCAGCCCCGCGCCCCCAGCCCTGTCCCGGGGCTCCCACCCAGGCCACCACCGGGTGGTTGGTGCTGTGCCGCGATGGTTTCTGCGGCACCAGGATGGTTTCTGTGGTACGGGGGTTTCCCCTCCTGTTTCCTTGGAAGTGTGAAATGAAAAACGACTGTGTAGAATATAAACTGTTAAATAGTTCAGCCATGAAGGAAAAAAAAAAAAAAAAGGGTTCAGCTCCAGGTTTTGGTCTAATCTAGCATTTTTCCAAGCTGTTCTCTACCCCTGGGTCCCACACTCCCAGTGATTCACCGCGACCTCATTGCTTTTGAGTTAACACAACAAACTTGGCTGCTGGCTGATGCTTTATTGATACCGGACCCATCCCATGAAGATGTGTCCTACCTAGAAGGAAAATGCTTTTATCATGTGTCCCAAGTCTCCGGCCAGCCCCTTCATGTCTAAGCTTGTCCAACGTAAGTGCAAGAGCATGAGGAACAATAAACACAATCTTTTGCACATTTCTCCTCCAAGGATCTGGAGCACAAGCACGGCTCCTTGGCAGAGGCCCTGGGCAGGGAACATGGAGCAGTCTGTCCATCCGTGTCCGTCGGTCACCTGCAGTGAACCACGGGCATCGTGCAACACCTGTCAGACCAACAACGTGCAGCAGCTACGTCCCGCTACGGAGACACCAACACGCATTCCCCTGGCGGAGCGCATTCCAGAAATACCTGAACAGAAAATCCATACGCTTGGAAACGAAAGCATTTGTCCTTTCGCTGTCTTCACCGTGAGCTGAAGGAACGTGCGGCTTCTCCAGGGGCTGCAAGTGGTAAGACAGATGGTGAGAGTAACTCTACTTGTCGGTCCCTGGGGATGTGCAGAGGAATCAGTATTTGGCGTCTGATTTAGCTCTGCTGCCTCCTCGAGTCACCGCTGTCCCAGGCACTGAAGGATGCACAGGCTTCCGACGGCTAAATGAAACGGCACGAAGCAGAAGGGCGAGCGGCCACCCCTCCCCAGATGGCAGCTGGTAATGGAGATCCGATGGAGCCTCGCTCCCTGCCCCGGATTTGAATCTTTTCCTCCCTCCCCTCTGCAGGTTGGAATTAAACCGGCCCAGGGGAGGACGATGCCCATGGAGAGAGGGGTCCCTGGGGGCTGGGGGCTTTTGGGGGGCCGGGGTCGGGGACTGCACTTTGTTAGCTGGGGAGGGGGACACTTGAGAAGCAGGAACACTGGGGAGAGGAGGAGGAGGAGGAGGAGGCAGACATTCCAAGAGACTCCACATCTGTAAGGAGACGGAGTGGGATCCAAGGCAGTAATACATCCCAGATGAGGCTGGGGAAAGGGCTCGAGCAGAGCGTGAGTCATTGCGAGCAGAGGGGAGAGCAGCAGCTCTTTGATAAGAGGCAAGGCAACTTTACACTGCTATTTAATCTTCATTCCCGGGCTGTGCCAGCTGAGAGCCTTGCACAAGAGTCCCCTGGGGGTCCCGGCATTCAGACCTCACCCTTGGCCGCTGGGCCGCTGTTTGCAGCTATCCTGGGGACGTGGCAGGGGGGCTCCGGTGCCCACAGGCTTCCCAGAGTGTGGGGCGGGGGGAATGGCGGCGGCCTCAGGGCCAGCTCTGGAGGCCTCCAGGTCCAGTTCTCAGCGCAGGTAGGACCCATCTCACCCACACTGGCACGAGGAGCAGAAGTTAAAGGAGCCGAACTGACATCAGGCTGGTTTGAGCCCCAAAGTTTTTGCCTTAGAAGGCAGCTGTGTTCCCTCTCCAGTCCCTCTTCTCTTGAATAAAAGCCTTCCAGTGGTTCAGCATTTCCTTCTGAGCCTCCTCACCATTTTTCTCTGGCCTTTTCCTGTATCTTTCTTGAGTTGCTGTGCACCAAGCTGCTCTTCCTGACGTCTTCAGGGCTTCTGAGCCCGTCCTCCACGTGTCTGAAAGACGCTGCTGCTGCTCAGGCACCCCAGGCAACATCTGAATTGTGTCTCAGGGTGCCATGGTGGTCTCAGGCTGCAGCGCACTGCAGTGCTCTCACCCCACCTTGCCAGTCATTCCCCCTCCTGTTCTGGTGCCCTTGATGATGCCCGAGGGCAGAACATTGCATCTATTTCTGTTGGACTGGGCTTCGCTTTTCCCCCAGGACCATTTCTCCTATTCCTCAAGATCATTTCAAATTCTAATCCTATTCCCGTGTCCTTCTTGCTCGATCATATCTGCAAGATAAACAGGCAGCTCTCTGCCTATCAACCAGGCCATCAATGACTGCAGGAGCCCAGAGCCCCCCCGAAATGCTGCCCGGCGCGCCTGCAGCCTGGCAGCGAGCGCGGGCGGCCTCGCCGTTAGCGCAGGCTCCGGGCAGGGAAGCGCACCCCGTTCCTAACCGTTTCCATTTTTCTCCTGCCAGCTTATGAGTGCGTCATGAGAGACAACATCAAAAGGCATAAAGACAAAACACAGGACAACTCCTGCTGCCTCTATCCAGAAGCTGCTCTGTCACCAGGGCGCTGCCAGGCTGCTCTGACACGATTTGTTCCTGATCAACCCGTGTTGGCTGCTCTCGCCGCCTCGTTACCTGCTCGCTGCTTACACGCTGTTTGAAGTTGTCCCGGTGTTTTTCCAGTGATGGGAGCCAAGCTGCCCGCTGCCCACCTGCCCTCGTAGCCCACCGCTGCGGGAGGCCGGCACCACTTTGGGCCACCCCACGGCTTCGGGCTCTCCTTTACCACCCGAAAGCCCCCAGGGGTGGCGGGGGAGGCTGCCTCAGGCTGCAAGCAGAGGGCTGATTTCCCCGACAGCTGCCGATGCGAGAAGCCCCAGCCCCCCGGGTGCTCGCCTCCCCTCGCCAGCCGCGGTCCCGGGCGCGGAGCCGGGCGCTGCCGCGGGGGGG
>NC_048896.1:788781-845777 GCF_011077185.1 Oxyura jamaicensis
GGCAGGAGCTGTGGGCAGGAGATACAGGCAGGAGCTGTGGGCAGGAGATACAGGCAGGAGATACAGGCAGGAGATACAGGCAGGAGATACAGGCAGGAGATACCGGCAGGAGCTGCGGGCAGGAGCTGTGGGCGGGAGCTGTGGGCAGGAGCTGTGGGCAGGAGATACAGGCAGGAGATACAGGCAGGAGATACAGGCAGAAGATACAGGCAGGAGCTGCGGGCAGGAGCTGCGGGCAGGAGCTGTGGCAGGCGCGCGGGGACGATCCGAGGGCAGCGCCGTTACTCGCGGGTGGAGCTGCACACACTGATTTTCAAAGCCGGGAGGGACCATATACAATTATCTGCTCTGAGCTGCAGGGAGGGAGGGCTAGCGGGGTGGAAAGGTCAGTGGGAAAATTAGCCAAGATCTGCTGATTAATGCAAAGCCGTCCCTTGTAGCCCATCCTGCATGACTCCTACTGTCCTGCTTTCAGGCCATCCCATAGAGGGCGAAATGAAGAAACCCCCGTGGACCTTTGAAGTGGATACAGGAAATACCTTGGAAACTTTCTGCAGCAGGAAATGAAAGTGGAGAAGGTTGAGTGGCTGAGAGGGGCTGGGACGCTCACCCGGGGAGCATCCTCAGCCTGCAGGGGCTGCGTTGTTGAGAATATGAAGGGAAGGTGCTCGCCCGCAGCTGGTGAAAGAGGGGAAAATATTCCCTTGTACCCACGAGAATCTGCTCTGTGCGTGCTGCAGCTGCCCCGGGGACATCGGGGGTCCCTCAGGAGTGGGCAGAAATGGGGGGAGGAGGCTCCAGCCCAGGAGGGATGCCCAGCTCTTCTGGCCCCCGCACCCACCGGACACCCCGGGGTGGGAACCCAGACTGCCCTGGCAGGCACCTCGGGAGGAGGAGGAGGAGGAGGAGGAGAAAGGCAGCCTCTGGTCTGGGCAAGGAAGGGCAGAAGCTGCGCAGCACCCACCCGCCCCTCTGGTCTCCTCATCAGTGACGAACACATGCGCAGAGGGCCACCACAATGAAATATATATTTATAACAATCATAATTATTATTCTTTCACCAATTTTCTCTTCCGTGGATGGAGCCTGGCAGGGACTACAGAGCAGGCGAAACTGCTAAAGCTGAAAGTAATGGTGCCCCCAGGACGAATAAAAAGCCTACTTCAAACCAGCAGATGCTGCTGAAAGCCCCAGCGCAGGAAATATCTGCAGAATGAATCGGGAGGTTTATGGAGCTTGGTTTGCAGCTTTTCTGTGAAAGTTTCACCGGCCCAGGAGAGGAAGGGAAAGGAGGAGCAGGGGCTGGCACCTCGGGGCGTGGGGCTGGGGGAGTGGGACAGAAACTTCCTGCCGAGGGGTAAAAAGAGGCAGTGCTCGGGGTGGAGACAGCCGAGACAGGAGATCGCCGGCCCCGTGCTGCCTGCTCCCTGCTCGGGGTGCCGGCAAGGAGGGAGGGGGCTGAACAGGAGGGGACAAGGGCTGAGGAGCAATGCGCATGGAGAGCATCCTCGGTGGGAGCTGCAGACCTCCGCCCCTCTGCCCATGTCCCTGCTCACTTTCAGGCTCAGTATATACCAAAAGTCTACCTGTAAAGATGATCTGGGGAGTCCTGGGCAACGGTTCGGAGATGGGTCGTGGATGGCCTGCAAGTAAAGGACAGACAGAATGACCGGCTCTGTAGAGCCACGAACGGTGCTGCTGCCCCGTGCCAGAAAGAGGTAAAATAAAGAAAACAAGGTTCCTGTCCCTAAAAGCCTTCAAACGGGGCTGGGAAGAGCTCAGGCAATGCAGCAACAGCTGGAACAAAGGCATTCCTGCGTGCGCTGCTGAGGTTTGGCACGTGTCTTCTAGTTCCAGGACCTTTTTTTTTTTTTTATAGTACATCATAAAATAATGTTCTATATTCTATATATTTTTATGGCAGGCAGGAGAGCAGTAGAGGGCAGCAAGCGGCGGGGGTCTGGCCGGCAGGAGGAGGGCTGGAGGGCAGGGGCCTCCTGAGGAGCTGCGCAGGCAGGCTGTGAGCGGATGGACCGGGCTGGGACTGGGATCGTGGGGACTGGGCCGTACTGGGGGGCTGTGCTGGGACTGGGAGGTGCTGGGACTGGGCTGTGAGAACAAGACCTTCAACAAAGTGCCTTCAGCCTGGCCTCCAGGTCCCCTCCTCGCTGCCTGCGGGGCTCGGTGCTGCGGTTCTGCAAGGGGCCGGCTGGCTTGGCGGCACCGGTGGTGCCTGGCACGAAGGGATTGCAACGTGGATGGATCCTTCCTTTTAGATCCAGAGAGCTGCCCCTTCCCGCAGGTGGTGGGGTGGAGGAACATAGCGCCACGGGTCAGCACAAGGTCTGAAAATGGATATTCTGGGAGTAAAATGTTCCTGGGCTGCAGCGAGTAAGGGTCTGTGCCGAGATGACCCAGAGCACGAGGACGCAGCTCGCACCTTCCTTTCTTTCCCTCCTTTCCATGGCCTCCATTCTCCATCTGACCACACCTCAGGACCTGCTCAGCACTCACAGCCCTGCTGCCCCGGTGAGGGAACTGGGAGGGCTTTGTGGGATCCAGCAGACAAGCCGAGCAGACCCAGCTACCGTTATGGGAAGGGCAGGGTGCGGAGCCGGTGCCAAGCTGGCACCCAGCCCTTGGCTTCAGGACGGTGCTCATTAGATGCTTAATTTCGGAGATGTTCACTGGCTTTATGGATTCCTTTATGGCCGTGCATGGAAACTCGCTTCTGGTCTCCGACGGCGTCTGGGGCTTGGGCCCCGGGGTGGGAGCGGAGCGCGGCGTGCCGGGACCTGCGGCACGGTGGGTGGCGGGGTGCGGGGGGGCTGCAGGTCGCATGGAGCGGCGCCCACCCGCCTGTGCGAGCCTGTTCCCGCAGCCCTGCCCCGCCACGCCGCCTGCAGCTCGGGGAAGGGCTCCTCTTTGGTCCCTGCCCCTGGGGCAGCTCCCAGCCTTTGATTTCAGAGGCTTGTCGGGGCACCTGAGCAGCCTCCACAAGGTGCGTGTAAACACGGTGATTAAAAAAGATGGTTCCAGGGGCTGTGCCGGGGCTAAAAATGGCACTGAGGTAGGCCAGGGAGAAAGAGAGAGGTCCCACATCGGCAGATAATTTTCCTTTCAATCCCCGAGAAGCTCACAGCAATGGGGAAAAGGTCAGAGCGCCGAAGGTGGGAGAGGGTGGAGGCCAGGGCGAGGAACTGACCGCCAGGAGGAGGCTGGGCAGGAGAGCTCGAAGCTGCAGGCTCCGTGGAAGCTGCTGTGGCTGCGCGGCAGGGAAGGAAGGGAGCGATGTTTGGGTTAACGACAGGACTGCTGAGACAACCACATTGTTTATTGGTGGGAAAGTCGGAGGGTTTGGGAGGGAAGGTGTGACGGAGGTCATTTATTATGGCTGGCTGTGCAGAACGGCACCTACAGGTCTCCGCAGCGCACAGCTGCTGCCTGAGCAGCACCAGGGCTCTCTCTCCATCTAACTCCTGGTGGGGCACGTAAAGCTCGTGGATTTCCTCCCAGCAAAACACAGCTGGGCAGAAAAGGCCACTTCTCCCCTCCTTTCTTCCCTGCTTCTCACCTTTTTCTCTCCACATCAGAAGTGTCCCTGTGAGAACACGCAGCAGAAGGGTGGCTCTCTGCTGGCGAAGCAGGCAGCGGCACGCAGCGAGCAGAGGACCTTTAAAAGCCGACTGGAGGAGAAAGAGCTCTTTTTTTCTGAGCACTCAGGGTACTCCTCTCCGTCCCCCCAACAGATAGGCTGTGGCCAGGAGTTAATATTCCCCTGGCGTGGTGCCCTGCCCGGGGAGGGTGGCAGGCTCTTGCATTTAATAACTTATTTATCTTTCCTTATTGCAGGAATGATGACAGTTTTCATTATTAAGCTGCTAGGTAATAGTCTAGCCTTCGGTGGGAGCTGAATCATCATCCCCTCTTTGCTGACAATCTGATTCAATTACCTGGGAGAGGTGTGACAGCGAGGAAGAGGAGGGGGAGGAGGGAGCACCCCATGGCTGTGGGGCTGCCTGTGCTGGGGCAGGGCGATGGGGCAGGGGGCGGGGGCGGCTGGGGGAAAAGGGGGCAGGGGGGCTGTGCACCTGCACTGGTCCCAGCTGCTGTCCCCATCCCTGTCCCCACCCCAGCGCCCTGCTCCACACAAAGCCAGGAGCACCAGCAGGGTGGACACAGAACGGGGCTCACCAGCTCCTGCTTTGTCTCGAAAACAGCTTTCTCCTCCTCAGCCCCAAGGGATTTGGGACCCACCGGCTCAGGGTGATGTTTTACATAGCGCAGGGAAGGAGGTGACGGCGGGTGGCCCCTGGACATCGCTGGCACGGCCAGGACAGAGCGGAGAGGGGCGAGGTGGCATCGCCGTGCCCGTGCCCCAGCCCTGGGGAGCTGCTCCATCACGGCAAGCTGCCGCCCTTCTGCTGTGCTCGCCTGCGCAACGAGGCAGCAGCGTTGATATATGCAATCAATTAAATATGACCAATTTTTAATTAGATGTATAAACACGCCTAAAGTTAAATGAGGTCTCTTTATAGAGAAGGAATGCAGCGTGGTACCATATTAAATGAGAAACTCCTGCAGTTTCCAATCGGGAGCTTCCCGGGTTCACACGCGGAGCTCTCCTCCTGCAGGGCCAGCACCCAGCGATGCCGCGGGGACTGGGGCTGTGCCCGGCCCCCGGCCCCCTCCAGGCTGCTGGGACATGTCCCGGCTGTGGCCCCGCTCCCCTGTGCCCCTGCAGCACCTCGACCCCCTCCTCCGCGAGCATCGCGCCCAGGCAGCCCCGCACGCTCCCGGCTGGGGCATCTCCCTCCCCTCCCAGATGCACACCTTATTATAATGCTGCCCTTACGGAGGAGAAGAAACGGAAGAAAAAAGTAGACCAGTTTCTAATTATGCCTTGTTTGCTTTCATTTAGAGCTAATTCAGCCCACACAAAAGTTATTCTCCATATTAAAAGAAATATATATTAAAAAAAAACACAGATGCATGGCTTCATTAAAAATATTTAAATGTAGAACCTAGGTAGTGCCTATTTCCACCTTTCCCCCTCTGATTAAAAACTATTTGCATTTCAAAACAAACCATCATTAATTTGGACCAAATGTTACCGGGGCTCTTCTTTCTCGGCAGGATAATTAGGCATGTGGCACAGCAGTGAGCGGCTCCTTCTTCCCACAGAGCCCCCGATGAGCTCCTTCCTCAGGCTGAGCTGGTGACTCCGAGGGACAGACCTGGCTTTTACAGCAGCCCATTGCCCCGGTGCCTTGTGGCCCAGGTACCCGTGCGGGGAGGTGCCTGGCCTCTCGCCCCCAGCACAAAGGTGTACTGGTGTGATGGGCACCCGGAGAAAACGCTTCCCGAAGGCGAAGCACCAACTGGTGCACTCGTGGCAAATAAGGGCAGCAGATCCCCCTGGGAGCTTTCAGCCCCAGGCCTGTAATGATTCCTGCGCGGGCTTGGAGATCTGGCTGACATCAGGGGGATTTTGTGCAGGCACAGGGATCTGCCAGCACAAGCTGGAGGCCACAGGAGTTTGAGAAGAATAAAAAAGCCCTAGGAAATCAGAGCTTATTTGCAGGAAACCCGAACACTTGATTGAGTGGAAATTCACCGCCGAAGGTGAGCAAACCTCTCCAATCCCCCCGCCTGCGCTCCCCCCTTCCACTGAACCTGGAGGACGGGGGATGCAGAGCGCTGGCTGCGTTCCCGCCTGCCCTGCCGGGGGGCACAGACCCCAGCCCCATCCTGGCTGAATTCCTGGCTCGGCAGAGCCCCCCTGCGATGTCCCACACACAGCGCCCCGAGGAGCCCCCAGTCCTGGGCCGGGGTGAGCCCTGAGCAGGGCTGAGAAGCGGTGGTGCACCGAGAGCTGGGGGGCTGCGGCTGCTGGTGCCGGCTCCGAGCAGGGGGAGCGCGGTGGCAGAGGGAGCAGCTTTGGGCAGGAGGGAGGGAAGAAAGAAGAGCAGGAGCCTTCCCTCAGGTGTCGTGCATCAGTTCCTAGGTAGGTCACTGCCAAGCGGGATTTCTGCTGGTGGCATTCGGGGTCTGTCCCTTTGCTGTCACTAGGCGCCCAGCCCAGGAGGTGCCGGAGCTGGCAGTGCTCGCTCTGACAAGCGGGCAACGCATGAACCAGGCTCCTGACATTTTCAAATGGCAGAGTTAAGGTGATACAGGTGGGTTTGCAAAACAACACAAAACAAAACAAAAACCATGGTTACAGCCTTTGGTTTCTCCTAAATTCACATTTAACTTGAACGAAGGTTTCGGGATTAATTACCTGGTGCTTGACCTATAAACGCAGAGGACAGAATGAAGTGAGGAGTTTCAGGCAGGGCTGCCCAGGCTGGGCAGGACCGAATGGCCAGCCACAGCACCGTCCTTGCCTTTTACGTATCCCTACACGGAGCTCCATCAGTGGCCTCTCCTGGCAGGTTTGGTGGGGAAAGCAGAGCTCCCCGCAGCGAAGCCCACAGCCCCGGGACGGCTCCCCACGGGCACAGCCGGGTGCTGCCGGGCAGCTGCTCCCTCTTGCCCCTGTCCTGGGCCTTGACATGGCCTGCGGGCACGTTGCTGCGCTAATTGGGAATGGAAATGATTTACCAAAACTTTCCCGTCCTGGCCGCCTCCCAGGGCGGGTGTGTGGCAGGAGCAGGGCAGCCCACGGAGCAGCCGCCTCTGGCCGGGGCGCGATGGGAGCGCCGGCTGTGCTCCTGGGGGAGGCTGGCCAGCCCGCCTCCGGAGCAGCATTCCAGGGATATTGACAAGATGTGCACCGAAAATAAATACAAGAAGGAGAAGTTATTAAAAATAATAAAACCGAGGAGCTGAGGAATGCCACTGGTGATGCTGCACAGCCACCTGCGGGCACTGCCCGGGGGCAAACGCTGGTCTGGAGAGGATCAGAATCGGGATCAGGATCTGCATCAGGATCAGGATTAGGATCAGGATCAGGGGTAGGAGCAGGATCAGGATCAGGATCGGGATCAGGATCAGGGGCAGGGGCAGGGCAGGAGCAGCTCCGTGCTGGTTTCAGGAGCAGAGCAGGGAGCTGCTCCTTCACAGCAGCTCTGGTGGCTTGCAGGAGCCGTTGTTCCCAGGATCTCACCGGTGCAGCCTCCTCATTTCTGTGACTCATGCCCATACAGATGCCCCACTCCCGTCACTTGGTGCTGATCAAGGAGCTGTGGGAATGAGCCTGAGGAGCCTGTAACAGCTCGGAAGTGCTGCGCTAAAGAGGAGAAAAAAAGCAGACTATTAATTAACAGCAAATGTACAGTTAATGGGGCTTTTTTCCCTTCCTAAACAATTCGTCAGAATGGTTTCATTGAAATTTAGCTGATGGGGCGCTAAATGCAGCTGGTCTGTCCTGCTCTGTTTTTTTTCTGTCCTGGTTAGAACAGAAAGCTGATACTGCAGCCCCGGATTTGGGATTAACTGCACACTTAGGGGATGGAGACAGTGGGAGTGAATAAGTTAGTGCTTTTGCCCCTGCCAGAATTTGGAAGATATAGGGGCTGTAAGTAAAAGGGTTACAATACACAAAACTGACATAATGCTCACCCCTTTCTTTATACATGCTCCTTTACTGCCTACAAGTTCATTTAAATACAGAGCAGAAATTCCTATTGGGCTAGTTCAGGGAGTGCAATAAAGCCAGGCCAGAGAGGAAGGCCAGGACGGTTATTGGTGATGTAGTTACTGGGGATGGCTCGTTGTTACCGACTACGCTTGACAGACCCCTGAAATGGCCCTGCTTCACTAAAAAACTTCGAAAAAAATAAGGTTGTTAAATTTTTTAGTGTTTTTTAAAATTGCTCTTATATAGAAAGAGGGAAAACAGCTGTTTACTGCTTTTAAGGTTTGCTTTTTTCCCCGAGAAGTCGAATCGTTTGGGGGATTTAAAGGTACAGAGGCAGGCTGAGCGCAGGCCTCAGCCCAGCGGGTGCAGGCTCCGCCGGCAGCGCCCCGGCGAGGGGTGCACAGGGGCGCAGGCTGAGCCCCCCACCCAGCCGTACGCTGGATGCTCTGCGGAGTCAAAGTCAGGCAATGCCTCCATTTCCCCAGCTCCTGCTCCCCGAAGCCCCCCGGGGCTCTCTGGCAGAGCTTGTCCCAGGCCCAGTGCTCGGCGTGCATGCGGGGGGCACGGGGCGCGCGGCTGCGGGCACGGCACAGGTGGGCGAGGGGCGGCCCAGGGGCGGCGGTGGACAAACGCGATCCAGCTGCGGGAGGAGCAAATCCCGGAGCCTCGCAGCGTTCCCACCCAGCCATGAAACTATTCCCTGATTTTATTGAAACCAGATCGCCAGCCTGGTCTCGCGCTCGGGGCTCGGGCTGATTCGGCACGTCCTGCGGCCCTCGGGAGCTGGCCCGGCGCTGCGCGGGGAGCAGAGGAAGATGAGAGGAACGACGCAGGCTGGCTGAATCCCCCCGCCGTGGCGTTGCCCATGCTCACAACACGTACACATATGTTTTCAAAGAAGGTGGACTGAGGCATTGCCAAGATCTGGAAGATCTTGATTTAACATCCACATGGCTTCCCTGTGGTCCTGCCCGCCACCATTTACCCTCTGGCTTGTCCTTCTTCCTGTGATATTCCGGTTGGCCTTTTCCTGTTGTACCTCTCAGCTGCTTTATTTGCAGAGAACGGGGCCAGGACCTCCTTCTGCTCTGGCGATACCCAGCAAAGTGCAAACGTGCACGGAGCACAGCCCGAGCCTACCACGTGCACGTCAGCATGTGCTTAGCCAGGTTCCCTTCAGCGAGTCCGGCCTCTGCTCACAGCTGTGCTTTCTGTAATCAGGAGCGGCTGGGGATCACAGAAAAGGGCCAACATCGCCAGCATGTATTCCCCAGTGCTGCCCTGGACCCATTCCCCCAGATCTCCCCAAATCCTGGCAGCAGGGGCAGCAATGCCCACCAGCTCCGGCAGACAGCGAGCCCTTCTCCATCACACCCCTTCGCTGGAGAGCGATTGTCCCCTTGCTCTGCAGGCGTCTCTTGGTGCTCGTTTGTAGAGCTTTGGCTGACCATAATAGAGGGAAGAAGTGGACAACATAACTAATAAAAACAAGTGTGAAACCGTCTGCTGGCGTCACTGTGCTAAAGGGGGGAAGAGCAAAATGCCAGCGTCTAGCTGGCAGACGTGCAGACGGAGGTGTGGAACAGAATGGGAGCGGCCTTCCAGGGGCTCCCTGCAGCGTGGAACCTGAGCACATCCCTGCCCCGCAGAGCTGCCCGCCTGCTTGTCCCTGCCCTCGGGAGGCCAGGCGTGGATGAAGCAGATGTGGGAGGCACGGAGGGGACCACACGAGACACTGCGTAGGAGCGCGGGACGCTCACGGTGCACCGGGACGGCAGGGCCAGCTGGGGAGGAGCAGGGGCTCCTGTGCTTGGAGGGCACCAGCGCCATTCAGAGCAGGAGCTGCTGCCGCCTCGCCTACCCAGACAGATGTGCAAAGGACAGTCAGACAGAAATGCTCGGGTTTAATTTGTCTTGTGCAATTCCCGGGGAAATGAAAAGCATTAGCCTATTAGGGTTGCTAAGAAACAAGAGTGAGCACCCAACTTAGTCAAACAAAACAAGCCTCAGACTGATACTTGAAAATCAACGGCATCTTCAAACACAGCTCTTGTTTCTCTGCCCCCTGATTGCTCACGGAGGGGTTTTGGAGGGGCTCTGGGGGCACTGCTGGGACAGGCGGGGGGGCTCCAGGGCCGGGGTCCCAGCGCCCCTCACCCTGCACGGCCACCAGCCGCTTTCACCTGACAGCCAGTCTGCGCTTTGGGAGCTCCGTGTGCATGGGGATCCGAGGCTTGCCCGTCTGCTGTTGTTTATTTCTCCCTTTTCTGGCAGCGGGGGGTGGCAGCAGGACCCCCAGCGCGGCACGGAGCGCTGCTCCGCAGGGCCAGCACGTAACCCCGGCTGCTCGCCGCCCAGGAACACGTCCCCAGTGCTTTAACATGCAGCGTGCTCCCCCCTCCCTCCGGCCCCCAACTGGACGGGGATGCGAGCGAAGCAGCAGCCGAGAAGGCAGGCTGAACTCAAGGACCATTTGGCGAGAGCTAGCGAAACGTCTATTTTTGGCACCTTTTCCCCCAAAGTCTGATTTTCTGAAACAGAGAAAATTAACAAAAAATGGAGCTAGCTGATTTCAACAAAGTGTTTTGATGAATAATTTGCCATAATGGGCCAAAATAAGATAGGGAGTTTATCTCATCTCATTGCACATCACATTTCATGCTCACATCCGTTTGTTTCCAGCTTTCCTGCCTGAGCTGTGATTGGAGAGGGTTTCGTTTCATAATGTGCTTCGGCTGCTCCAAAATGGAATACTTCAAGGGTTCTAGACAGAAAGGCTGCCTGTTTTTTTTTTTTTCTTTTTATTTATTTTCTCCCATCAGTGCCATTCTGTAAAGAGACTTCTGCAGGAAGTTGAGGAAAATCTGTGGAGTTGGGAAATTTTCTCAGAATGCAAATAGCGTCTGTCTGTCATCCCCAGTTTAAATACCAGCGCGGTGCAGGTCACAGAGGTGAGGAGGCAAACATGACCCCGTGTAGCCGAGTGTTCCCAAGCACCTGAACTGCTCTGAGAACAGACTTACCGTTTTGTTACATATTTATTAACACCATCTCTCCTAAGAGTGTTGGGGAGAAAAACAAATGCAAATCGAATGAATTATTGATCATTAAAGCCTTGTGCCTATTTACCTTTCATTTTGCATTTGTATATATGAAAAACAAGCCACAAGCCCTTAAAATCATCTTCTCTCTGGAGTCTAGAGAAGATCTGAAAAATAAACAACAGAGGAGGGAGCCTCGCAGGCAGCCGGTGGGGCTGCTCCCGGCAGCCCCGTCCCGTCCAGGGGGGCACTGACATCTCCCAGGCACGAGCACGGCTCTGCTGCAGACCTCAGCTACCTCAGGCAGCTGTGCCATGCGTTCCCATTTATAAAATCAATTAAATTTCATATTAGATCCACTTGAGGACTTTCTGCGCTCGCTGCCTCTCTGAGGAAGCTGTCCCAAGGCACCACTCATGGGCTGGCTGGAAACCTTCCCTCTTCCCTTCATCCCCGCGGGAACCCGCGTGCGGAGAAACCTGGCGCAGAGCTTGTGACAACGCTGCCTTTTAACACACCTCTTGGTGGTGAGGTGAAGAGGAAGAGCTGCTTGAAGGCTGAAATGCCTGCAAGGTGCACGGCGCGGGGGCCTGGTGCTGAGTACCTAGCCATGCCTCTCTAAAAACCGTGGAGGTTAAAAAATAAAAATAAAAAAATAAAATCCAAAATCAATTAAGCATCCAGGCACACTTGCTCCAGGAGCATTTGCACAGAAGCCATAAGTAATGCACTTCCCTCGACTTCAGCGATCAATGCTCCTTACCCACATGCACTCCAATTAATAAAACCTTTGTTCACTTGGCCCCGGTCCACGCCGGCTTTTCTGCATCACGCCTCCTCTGGGGCAGCCCGGGCTGCTCCCCAGCCACCCGAGGGCCTGCACTCCTCCTCTCATCCCTCAGACCCGCAGGGAAGAGCACGCGGACAGGCTCCTGGAGGGATTAATGCACCCTCCCAGCTGGGGGAAGAGCCCTGCATCCCCCGAACCCCTCCAGGCTCTTGTCCTTGGGGGCCGTGGCTGCTGCGGTGCCCAGGTGCTGCCCCGGGGCGGGCAGGGCAGGGCCGGTGTCCCTGCTGCAGCTGGTGGGACCGCGGGGCTGCGGCCCGGGGCTGCTGTCCCTGCCCTCGTGCAGATTGCCACGTGCGCGCCTTGAGAAAGGCGTCCTGCTCGGAGTTCAGGAAAACGCCTTTATTCATGGAAAGGCCTGTGTTTGTGCACACGCAGGCACATTCCCGTGTGAGAAAGTGCTGTGTAAATGCCTCTCAGAGTGAAATATCTCCCAGTCACTCTGCTTGCGCAGGCACTTACTGCCTGAAAGCTGGATGTGCAGCCCAGGAGACCGCGAGCGCGCCTGACCCCCTGCTCCAGGAAGGGAAACAGCTGCTTCCAGGTCCGGGGCGGGAGCATCTCGTGGCACTTGTACTTGTTTTGTGGTGAGCAGCCTCTAGACCTCCGAGACCGATTTCAGCGTGGTGCCAGCATCGCTCTGCGAGGCGCGGGGCTCTGCCAGCCCCTTGCTGCAGCCAGCACCCACTTGGGCACGCGTCTGCAGCACCCCCGAGCTCCGCAGGCTGGCTGCCCTGCCCCACGCAGCAGCTGCCAGCAGGCCACCAGCAGCAAAGCTGGGAATAAAATGAGTAAAAGCGCCACGAATAAAAGCGTCTTCCCAGCCCCAGCATTTGTCGCACAGGATGGACTGAGCCGGGTGCTGCTGAAAACCTGCCTTGGGCTGCGAGCCGTTTGCAGCCCAGAAGGGCCCCGGCAGGAACTCACGGCTCAAGTGGTGACCGGGGGTAGGGGCTCTGCCTCTCCCTCGCGGGCTCTGGAGCCGCTCCGCTGCCCACTTCTCCGATACGCGGACACAGCCAGGAGCAGAGGCATTGCCTAGGGAATAACTTAGATTTATTTTCAGCTAACATGAGTGCTATTTTGCAGCACGGGGATGTTTAACCTTGGCCAGAAGGAATGATCTTTCTATTGTATAGCAGATAATTAATTGTTGCAAATCTCCCAAGAGATCAGACAAATGGAGGGCAGCGACGAGGCAAATTCCCAGATTTACGCAGCTCCTCGAGCCTCGTCCACCACCCTCGGCAGAGGCAGAGGTGTCCAGCCAGCAAGCACAACGGTGGGTGCTGAGTGGGCAATTTAAAGCAAGTTGCAGAGTCCAAGGGCGAGCTCCAAATCACTAAATCAGAAGTGCCTGAATAGCTTATTGTGAAATAGGCTGGAAGCGGAGCTTAATGTCTCCTCTTTCCCCTCCTCCGTTAAGGTCTCTCCTGTCCCCATAACTGCACGGGGTCGGGTGCCTGGTGCCCCGCAGCTTCCCCGTGGGGGCTGAGGTGTCGATGTGACCGTGACAAGGTCCCGGGGTGGCAGCAGCCCCCGAGCGTGTGGCAGTCGGGTGCAGCGCCCGCTGTGCCCGTGCCTGCTCCCCGCCTGCCTCGTTTTCCACTTTTCGGGCTGTCGTGGGACAAATCAGCTTTTTGCGTAAATCTGTCTGCAGCCAGAAGTCAGCAAGTTTCCTTAAGTGCGTTTTTCGTGTATTTTTAATAAAGGTCACTCTGTGTTTACTGGCAAAGGCAATCAATACCGGTTCATTATTTATAAAGGATCCCACCGGTCTGTAACGACCCGCGGTCAGCGCGCACCGCGCGTTTCCAAAGCAGCCTCCTGCGCCCGCCCGAGCTGTCCCTGCCCGCTGTCGGTCCTGCCCCAGAGCTGGACGTGGGCTGTGGGGCTGGGGTTTGTCCCCGCACCCTCCTGGGCATCGAGGCACGTCCTCGGCAGCCGCATGGCTCCAGCCCTGTGCCGGCTCCAGTTTGGTGCCTGCTCCCCTGGGAGCTCTCCCCTGGTTTCTGCCTGCGCGTCGTCGCTCTGGGGTGGTGGTGTTTCTCCCTTTATGGCTCTTTTCGCTGCTACCAGCAGACACTGCCCCCTCTCTTCCTCTTTCACCTGTTAACCGATGCAAGATTTCTGTAATTTTCTCTGCATTTTCTTCCCTACTTTAGATTTAAAGCCAAGTTAGAGCCGAAATGCGAGCTGCCGGCTGTGTTCTCTGCAGTGCTCCCCGACTTTCCAAGAAATCCCTCCTGCAGCACCCACGCCAAGGCTCCCAGGACCCCCAGAAAGCCCCAGCCATGTACTGGGCTTTGCCCTAACCGAGTCTCTCCCCCCCCAGCCACCGATTTCCTCCCTTTCCCCTCCCCACAGGAGGGTCCCTACCCCGCTGCGGGTTAGCAGCCCCGGCCTTCCAGCAGGGAGCCTTGGCTGTGCTGCAGTGAGCGCTGCTGCCAGCAAGGTTTCAGACGCCCCTTCCCCACCCCGATCCTGCCCGTGGACCCCTGGAGGTGGCCTCAGCCGGCCACCCAAGGCTTGCTTTGGCTTGGGGCTGTGCCGCCACGCGGAGCAGGCCGTCCTGCCGGCCCCCTGCCCCTGCTCACGAAAACCTGCAGTTGTTGTGATGGGGGGAGAGGGGAGAGAGAGAAACGCTTTAATGAATCTGATTTCAGTGCAAACGAGATGGCTGCTGCTCTCCGTGCAGCGGCGTTAACCTGGTTTTGCATTAGCGGCGGAGCTGGGAAGCATGGCTATTTTTAGGCTTGGTAAGATGGAAGGGAAAAAGAGGGAAAAGCAGGAAGGGGACCGCTGAAACCCCGCCGTGGCCGGCTCCCCTGACCCCTCGGGGCTGCTGGAGCTCCCCAGCCTGCCGTGCCGCAGGGCCGGGGTGGGGGGTCCGGGTTGTCTGTGCCGGGTTTGTGCCTTGCCTCTTCTGGACACAAGTGGAACTTCATTTCCGCAGCAAGCAACATGTTCCCTCCGCACGTTGTTATTATCGCTGTGATTTGAAGGATAAAATAAAACAGGGGGCAAAGCAAAATGCACTGCCGTGTCAAGTGGAAGAAAATTAATCAATTCTCGTAAAAACCCCGGGAAAAACGGATTCATCTTCCTCCCTGTCCCAAGAAGAGTTAGGAAAGGCCTAGCTCTGTGAGCCTCCACAGAGGAAATTAACTCCATCTCAGCCACAACCGAAACAGCCACATTGGGTTGGCTAATTCTGAATTCGAGATGAATGAACACAGCTCTTGTTGGCGACAGACACCCCTGAGGCTGTGCTCCAAAGCAACAACAACAACAACAGCAACACGAGAGAGCTCCCCTGCTTTGCACTAAGAGACTGGGAGACCCGTTGCGAGGCAATGAAACCTCTGGCTTAGCAAGCGGCAGAGCATTCCTTTTTGCATAGCCAGGGTAATTCATCACCAGACGCACCTCGCTCACCTGGTTTGACAGCTGTAGTTTATTTTTAATTATCGGTGCTACCTCGTAACGTCCCAGTAAATATATGGAGGTGCCCTTTGTAAATGCAGCGAGGCCTTTGCCACACGAAGCGGTGCACAGTGCCCTAATGCCTCTGAGGGCCTTGCCCTGGTGCTGGGGGCTCTGCTGGTGCTTCCGTGCTGGGTGCTGGGGGTCCGTGGGGTGCTGTACCTGTGTGCAGCAGTGATGGCTGAGGGTGCCCAGAAAGGCTGTCTCGCAGCGTCAGGAGGGATCCCACGGCACCAGGAGCTGGGGTCCTCTGCCACCAGCCTGGCCAGGTCCCTGGGCTTCCCTCCGCTGTGGCAGCCGGCTGTGCCTCCAGGGCAAAGCCAGCTCTCCTGGTAAGGATTTTGAAATGCTGCAGAAACGCAGGCAGAGCCCGAGCCCCCCGGAGCCAGGTGTGCTGGGAGCGTGGCACGCAGTGCCAGAGACCCTGCCGATGGGGCTGAGCAGAAGCCGCTAGCTGCCGTTACTTACCTCGGAAATATTAACCAGGCCTCTTGTGAGCAAATCACCCGCACGCCAGGCCAAAGCCACCTTTTCCCCTGCTGTCTCCCCCTCCTCCAGGGCCCGGTCCCCACGGCACAGCCAGGACCCCCCCACCTGCACGCCCCTCCCGTGCCTGCCTCCTGAGTGAGAGGTATTTTGCAAACACAAATGCATTAACAAGCTGGCAAGAGCCCCCATGAATATTTCATGTATAACATGCCCTCGTTTCCTTCTGTTTAATGGATGCTCTCCCCATTATGTCTCCGCTTGTTTGAGCAGGATACCTTTTCAGTGGAACATAAAAGCAGCTCCCCTGTGAGGTGGAGAGGAAACCACTTAGCTCTGTGATTCAATAGCCCCAGACACAGACGGGTCCAGCCGCCCTGTGCAGCGCGATCGGCAGATTGGATTTCCTTTAAGAGCTGCTCTTTCCCTCTGTCAGTGTATTTTTTTTCTCTCTTCTGTGCTGGATGTTGCTGGCATGTGTGTGCAGAAAGCCCCGCGCTCCCCAGCTGCTTTGAGCGGGGACCTGCGCTGTGACACCAGAGGGTACCAGGCACCACGGGAGAGCGGTGCCCACCCTCTGCTTCCCGCTGGCTGTCGTTGCGGTGTGCTGGGCAGGTTGCTGCGGTGTCATTCCCTTGACCCCTCTTTCCCCCTGGAGCATCTCTTCCACCTCAGCTCCCGCTGGGGAGGCCGTGGGCCGGAGGCTCTGGAGGTGCCCGAGGCAGCAGGGGAGCAGCTGGGGCGCGCGGCTGGCACGGCAGCCAGCAGGCACGGGAGCAGCCCGGGCTGCGCAGCACCGATGAGAGAAGGTGCATTAGCTGCAATAAAGGCACAGAAGCGAGGCAAGAAGTGAAGTAATGCGAAGAGACATTTCAAACTTTAAACACAGGCTGCCTACGCGCCTCCAGCTCCCCGCAGGCCTGCGCCCACCCCGGGGTCCCATCGCCGTGCAGCAGGACAGCGCCTGGTGGCGATGCTGCCACCACGGGCGGCTCATCAGAGCCCCCGGGCTGGGGTCCTGCTCCAGGGTTATGAGACCAAATCTGTGCTTTCAGCCTGCAACTGCGTCCTAAGCCAGCCACCCCATCTCCTCGAGGCTTGGCTTCCCAGTGTGGCTGTGGGCTCACGCACAGGCAGCCACATTTCCAGAGAGGCCAAATTCTTCTTGCTCCCTGGAGCCTCCCCACACCGCGATGCCTCGGGGCAGATGGACGGGCCTTGGTGAGAGCAACTGGAGGAGATCCAGTCATAGGGAATCCAAAAGTAAAAAGGAATTGATCTGGGTTTAATGAAATGTTACATTTGACTTGCAGCGAAATATTTGTTTTGTTCTGGAGCATTAGTTTTTAAAAAGTAGGATTGAAGGATGCTTTAAAAGCAAATGATTTTGAACAGAAAAAAATCAACACATTTCATTGTTGAAATGTCAGAGGGAGGTTCTTAATCTAGGAAAAGGAAAATCTAATTTAAAGATCTCAGTATGATGGAAATGAATGCAGAATGTGCAGACCTGGTATAGCTGTCTGAGAAAAAGTTCGAGTCAACCCCAATAACTTCCCTCAACCTGAATAACTTCCCACAACCCCAATAACTTCCCACAACCCCAATAACTTCCCAGTTGTTCGGTGACTGCCCCGGTGGGTTACTTACTGTGAATCTTTACAGCTGGGCATGAGCACTCCATTCCAGGTACCCAGGCTTATCACTTCTGTCCTTATCCGTGTGCTGGGACGTGCAGGCTGATGTGACCCCATCCCTGCCTCTGCCCCTGTCCCAGCAGGGCTGAGGGCAGGATGAGCTGTCCCCATCCTTGCCACCCCCAGATCCCGGCACAGCAGCCAGCAGAGCTGCTCCGTCTTGCCCTCACACATGTGGGCTCCTCTCCCGGGCACGGGACGAGCCCCGAGCACCCCGCTGCTGCCGGCCCCTCATGCACGGGCTGCGATGGGCGGTGGGACGGCCGCTGCAATTACTGCCTTCGTTTTGATACAATTAGAAATCATATGGAGTAGTAATGAAAACAAAGCCCCGGCCAACACTGTGCTCCTGCCAAGCCACCATCGAGGGACTCTGCCTTGAATTAGATTTCCTTTTGTGACGGGGTGTTGATAGACCCCATTTGTATGTGTATGCGATGGGAGGGCTGCGCACGACGTGCATGAGCGGGGCTGGGCGTGGGATTGCGCCGGGGTCTCTCTGAGCTCAGCCACAACATCCCCAGCACAAGCTTTCAGTAGCGCTGGCAATTCCCAGGGAGCGAATTTGTGCCAGAGAGATCGCCTGGAGCACGGCTGCCACCAGCAGCAGCTGCCAGGGGATGCCCGCAGGCACTGCCTGGGGTTCTCCCATCGCACCAGCAGCCCAGCTCCGTTCCCATCCCGAGCCCTGCCCGGCCTCCGAGCTTCATGGAATAGAGGCTGTCCCAAATCGTGTGCTGCAGGTGCTGCAGAGTGGGCTGCCCGGGCAGAACGGGGGAGATGTCCCCACCCTCTGCCCTTCCCAAGCTGGGGACAATCCAGGGTCCCGTGTAGATGGGTTGCCTCTGCAAGAGGGAAGCTCGGCCAGTTCCTTGAACCCAAAGCAGCAGACGTCGTGGTGTTAGCTAGCCCCGGGCTAAAACAAGCCGCTTGTCTGCAGGAGGTGAGCACTCTTTTGGGAGTACAGTGGGACGGGGTCCCCGTGTTGCTCCCAGCCAGGTCCCCCTGACTCGTCCCACCGAAAGCCTGACATCAGGCTCCTCTGCCCCTCACCTCCTCCCCCCGTTCCCCTCCATGCCAGTGCCCCACTGACCCCTTCCTTCTACATGCAGGATTTTAATCTAATTTTCTCAGTGCAAATCTTAACAGGGAGAAACCTTGAAATCAAATCTACAGAAGTCTCCTTTCACAGTTCAGAGGTTTGATTAAATTGCAAGCTTTTTTATTATGTGGGGGGGGGGGGGGGGGGGGGGGGAGAGAAGGGAGGTGGGGAGGAGAGAGGGGCGAGGAGCGGGTGGATACGTCGGAGGGGCGGCCGGGGCCTTTTCAAATAATCTGTTTACCCCTGCAGCTAAGGAGCCCATTAGCGAGCGTTCTCATTTCTAATTTCCCATCGTGCCGTGTCCCGCAGACCTCGCTGTGTTTATTTGGAGAAGCAGAACAAAATTGTTTGTATAATTAGATCTGCTACAAGGGCTGCCCTTGAACGGTCCTCAGCAGGAAGCTTTCGATTGCGAAGGGCCCCCGCCGCCGAGGACCCCGCGCCCCAGCGCGCAGCGCGGCCGGAGCCGAGCGGGGCGGCCAAGAACAACACGGCCGGCGAGCCAGGCTGCGGGCTGCGGGCCGGGCGCTGCCTGCCCCCCGCGGCTCGCACAGAGCCGCATTGTTCCCCGAGACGCAGGCCAGGCTGGGCAGCCCTCAGATAACGCCAGGGCCTGCCGGGCTCTGCCAGCTCCCGTCCGTGCCCCGAGATGCGCCCTGCTCGTCTGCGGCGTGGAAACGGGGACGTTCTCCAGTGGTGGGAGAAAGGCTGTCGTGGTAGGGGAGGGAAACTTTAAATCAGGCAGGGAACTGCAATAAAAGAGAAATGCAATGGGCTGGGAAATGCAATAAAAGAGAAATACAATGGGCAGGGAAATGCAACAGGCAGGGAAATGCAGTAACAGGGAAATGCAATGGGCAGGGAAAGGCAAGAGCAGGCAAATGCAGTGGGTGGGGAAATTCAGTGGGTGGGGAAATGCAATGGGACAAGGAAAAGCAGCAGTAATGCACAGAGCACACCGACAGGTATTGACCACAAGTATATTTGTGTTCCCTGCCGGAGGAGGAGAGGCGGGTGCGAGCGGTGCCCACGTGCACGCAGCCGGTGCTGGGCTTGGGTGCTGGCACCGGTGCAACCCCGCTGCCCTGCTCCCCAGCCTGGGGCTGGCAGCATGTGCTGCTGATCATTGTTCCGGTGCGTTCAGAGCAGTGCGTGGATCCCTGACACATGCCGCACATTCCTCCCCGGCCGGGTCGCAGGCGTGGACCAAGCGGTTCTGCTCCTGGTGGAAGTGGCAGGCAGCGAGGAGGGAAATCAGCAGGGCTCGGGGCGGGCAGGCTCCGGGCTGGGCAGAGCCCCGGCAGAGGCCTAAGGGCTACCTACATGTCTCTATTCACAACGTGATTTATGGAAAAGGGAGATTTTGTTGTTGTTGTTGCGTAAATTTCAGTGTTTTTTGGTAAATGAAGAAAAGTGCTTGAAAAACATATTTTGAGAAAAGGCTTGGCATGAAAAAAATAGCTTTTCTGGTAAGGAAAAATATGTTTCTGAATTAAAATTGTAAGCTCCGCCTAAAATACAGAGACTTATATAAAATATATAAATATATATATTATATAAATATATAATATATAATATAGAAAATATAGAGACTTATATAACAGTTAAAATATAGAGACTTACTAAACTCCACTTAAAATGTAGAGACTTTTTTCAAAAAACTTTGATCTAAATGATAAAACCAAAGCATTTTTTTTCTCCGTGCAGCAGAAACAACTAACCCCTGTCCTTCCCACGTGTGTGATGTAGCTGCTCCTCCTGCCCGAGCCGGGGCACAGCTCAGTGCTGAGCAGAGCCCCGCTCCTGCAGGGGAAGGGACACTTCCAGCTGCTCCATCGCCTGCGGTGCCCCATGGGGACACATCCACCAGCCCTCCATCACCTGCGGTGTCCCATGGGGACACATCCACCAGCCCTCCACCACCTGCAGTGACCCATGGGGACACATCCACCAGCCCTCCGTTGCCTGCGGTGCCCCTGGCACACCTCTGTGCCTCCAGCTCTGTGGCCAGCCTCCGCCAAAGGCTTCCTGCAAACATCCAAGTGCTGCTCGCACCGCTTACAAAAACAGCAGCACGGAAAGCCTCGTGTGAGTGGGGATTAATTTTCTGCATCTTGAGCCATTTTCTCTTTTTTTGGCCATTTCCACAGCGGGACACCCCCGCCGAGCACCACACACGGTGGGCACGGCCGTCCCTGCTGCGGGGCCAGGGACGTGGCCTGGGGAGCAGAAGCCCCTCGTGAACAAACCTCCTCTCCTGTGCTCTTCCTCCCTCCCTAGAGGTGGGTGTAAAGGAGAGGCCACGTGAGCCGTTTAATGGAGCAGAACTTGGCTTTAATCTCTTCCCATAAATGTTTACAATCCCCTAATTATTAACATTTAATGCTGTATTAATTCATTGATGGGCTTTCATTTTTGTTTTTAATGGCTCGGCAGTCTCTGCTCTCCCCCTTTGCTCCTTTGTTCTTTAAGGGAAGAAGACGAGGCGCGGGATGCGCCGGGGTGTGACGGGCGGGATGGGGGGGCCCCCCCCGAGCACCCAGCACCCTGCCCCTGGGGGACACCCCGAGCACCCCTGGACAAAGCAGGACGTGCGAGGCTCAGGCCCAGCTGCGCACACGGTGGGAACGGCAGAGGGGGAATCTTGGAGGAACACCCCCTGTGCGGCTGGCACGCATTTTTTTAAATTCTGTTTATTTGAAGTGTCCTGTTGAAACGCTCCCAGCGTTGCCCGGATCACACACAACCCTCCCTCCATCACTCCGCGAGCTGAGATGTTTATTTAAGTGCCCTGAAAACTTTATCTGGAAATCAGCTCCCTTCTCTTTCCCTTGTCCGCCTTTCCACTTTCTTTTCCTCCCATTCATCACTTTGAAAAATGACCGGCGGTCCCCCCGCGCTGGGTGCCCTCCTCCTCATCCCACGCTGCCCACGGCCACTGCAGCTGACAACGCCGACAGCGAGGGCTCCCGGCGCCGACGGGGCTCCCGTGGGAAGCCACGGCCATGTCCCCGGGGACACCGTGCCCAGGGTGCCCCCCTCGCAGCCCGCACCCGCTGCCCCCCAGGCAGAAGGAAGGGGCTGTTTCATGGCTGTGGGGTTTCCCCATCGTGGCTGCGCTCTGGGCTCCCCTCACCTGGCTGCGCCCGCTTCCCCTGTGGCAAGAATTTGCCAGAGTTAAAAAAAAAAATAAAATCAATTAACTACATCCAAGCCCCGAAACAATCATTTGTCCACTTCCCAGCCTCATTTGGGAAACATAAAAACGCACGCTGATTTCAGCCTGACGTGCAAACGCACATGCTGTCTGCGTTTCCATGACTAATTTCATCTGCACACAGAAGCCCCCTCCCCTCTCCCCCTCCCCACCTACATCTGTTCCCCATACTCCGCGCCGAGCCACCAATAGCAGGGAAAAACTGCCGAAAAAAAAAAAAAAAAGAGAGATGGGAAAACACACAAAAGCTGTGGTTAAAAAAAAAAAAAAAAGTGTGGCAGGAATTGGAAATTTCGCTTTCTGTCTAGGGGTCTGTCACCTCGGTGAGCAGGCTCACCTCTGCAGGGCCGGGATTAGCAGCCCGGCGTGCCGGAGCCATCCCCGAGCCCGACAGAGGCACCTGGCGCGTGCTCCGTCCCTGCCGCCCGCGCCTCCCTCCGCAGATGACTTCATCTGCACCTCCACAGCTCTGCCGCTGCTCGCCCAGGGCTGTGCTCAAGCACGGGCATCCCTGCGGTTCCCCAGGGCATTTTCCTGGAAAGAAGGGCCGTAAAACCTAACGCGGGCTGGTCTCGGGCTTGCACCCTCACTGCCCTGCCTGGCGCATGGGTTTTCCAGCCCGATGTTGGAAACCCCCGTGGGTCCGTGCTTGGAGTGGGAAGGGCTGTGCTGCTCCCAGGGCTGGCCTCCTGGGCCGTGTAATGTAAAGGAGACTCGAGAATAATTTCAAAAAAGCTGTGAAAATCACCCCATGAATTCCTTTTGCACTTGGAAAGAGCAGGGCTGAGCATGGGGGCGGCTCGGAGCAGTGCTCTGCAAGGGGGCCAGGGCTGGGGAGCAGGAGCGGGGCCTCTCCCTGCTCCCTGCTGCTCCAGAGATCCCTCACCCCTCGCTTCTGGACACTGCCTGCCCCGAGGCCGGCCTCTCCTGGGGCTTTCGGCAAACAGAGGCGATGCCGCAGCCTTCAGGATGAGGGGCAGCGTCAGATCCCTGCCAAAGATACCCCGCGTTTGGAAACGGCTTCCTTCCCCTTGATTACGCTTTGATTTTGAACTGCATTTTTCCTGCAGTTCTTTTTTTTTTTTTTTTTTTTCTTTTGTTTTTTAGTGTCAGCAATTAGCCCAGTTCTCCCGCCAAGGAAGCCGGCGTTTCCCTGGGAAGCAGGTCAGCCTGCTGTGCCCAACGCTAGCGGGGCTGGGGCACACGTGGGCGCCAGGGGCCGGCTGGGCACGCAGGGAACGTCCCCTGGGATCCCCACGAGCACTGAAACCTCTGGTGGGGTGGGTGCAGCCACGCAGGTTGCGACTTGGTGGTATCGTGCAGCAGGCTTTTAGGAATGCAGATAGCTATCCAAATAGCTGCACGCCTACCGGTGCCCTTATGTTAACGTGAATTTTAGCTGTCTGTTAACAGGCCCCCGACAGGTAGCACACTTTTAGGCACCAAAAAATCCCCACAGCATTGTAGGTCAAGGAGATCAGAGCACAGCAAAGAGAACAACAATCTTTACTTGTCATTTTCTGTTCCTTTTGAGGGTTTTAAGTGCCACAGCCTTGTTGCACGTCTCCCCTTGCTCTGCACTCCCTAAATTTCCATGGTCTCAATTTTCTTCTTTAGGTGCCCATGGGCTCCTCCATCCCCCCCTCAGCAGAGGAGGCGAACCTGTGGCTGCTTGGCAGAGCTCTTGGCAGGGAAGGACATCCCCTGTCCATCGTGACAGCTCTCGGAGAGGTGAACTCGTCCAGCGGAGCCCAGAGAGCCAAACCTGGGGCGAGCTCTTGTCCACCACCCTCCCTGGAACAAGGGCCAGGGAGGACCAAAAGCTCCACCTGAGAAAATGAGCTCAGTGACACAGGGACTGCAGCGCTCAGAGCTCAGCCTCTGCTTAAGCCATCCCCAGACAAATAACGGCCCCCAGCCCTCACAAAGGGGCCGCCGCGCAGGGCTTGCATCTGCTGCGCACTGGGCAGGGGCACCCAGCCCCTGTCCTGCCTCTGCCCCGAGGGGGAAAATCTGCACTCCCAGGGCCCCGGGAAGGGCTCGGGCAGCAGGAGGGCGAAAGGAGGAAAGCGAGCACTGAAGGACGCCGGCGCCTGGCTCCCGTGCCAGCCTGCGAGGCACAGATGCAGCCACTCGACGCCCGCTGCCGCCGTCCTCCAGCCCCCGCACGAGTCCTCGCTGAAAAGCGCTGACACCAAGTTTGATACCAAGTCAGCTCTGAGGGGGAGATTATTCGCAACTCTTTTCCTGGCAACAACACCGGCGGCGGCAGAAGCAACAACAACAGTCTCCGCAACGAGCTGAAAAGCTGCCAGGCGGATTTTGAAGTGAAAAGATGGCAATAAAAGGAAATTCGCCATTGCGCAGCCCCCTCCAAATCTCACCAAGCAGCTGCAGCAAATCCCGGTGCTTTTGTTTTTATCTTCGCACAGCTCTGTGCCCGCTTCTTCTATCCTGAGTCCATCACCTCTTAATTATCTTTCAAAGCCCCAGCAGCGGGGAGGGGCGGCAGCTGGGGTCTTTTCTCCGCGTTTTGCTCCAGCACGTGGCCGGGAAGTGGGATCGGACGTGCACGGAGCCGCAGGGGCTGGAGCTGCTCAGCAGCAAACTCCCCCGCTGCAGTTCAGCCGCCTTGTCCTGGTGAGGGGTGGCCTGGTGCAGCAGGGATGGTGGCTCTGAGGGCACGCTGGGCAGGACCTGCTGTTAAATGTGCCCACAGTGCAGGTTTGTACTGCTTCAGCGGGGCCAGGACGGCCAGCGTAGGTACCTCTGTTTGCGGGCAAGCCAAGCATCGCTATGCGAAGATATTGAATATCTGAGCAATACTCCTATCCCCGTAAAAATGCACTCAGGTGTGAGCCGAGCTGCCCTCCCCAGCTTTGTTTCTCCCCAACAAGACGCCCCTTGATGGCAAAGGGCTGCGGTGTGCTCCCTGAAGGGGACATGACGGCCACATCACGTGGGGCTCAGGGCATACAAACGTTCAGAGGAGGTGCACCGGTCCCGATCTTTTCTCATGATGTAAAAGCAAGGGAGAGGTGTCCGGGGAGCACCTGGGACGACGACAGGTGTCACCTCAGTTTTGCTGTGGCCGCGGCCCCTCCGCGCAGCCCCGTGACAGCCGGGCGAGCTGCTGCTCCGCGAGGTCCCGGCGTGGCCGTGGGAGCTGCCGGGCCCCTGCTGCAGCCGGCAGCCGAGGCCCCACGGAGCTCCTCCGCAGGAGCCCGGGGCGTTTTGGGGCAGATCTCTGGTATGCCGGCCGGGATCCCTGGCTGAAGGTGGGGTGAGCCTGTGCGAGGACGCAGAGCGGACCCGGTTCAAGCGAAAGCACTTTTGGCCATGAACCTGGCAAACAGCATTTGGAGCTCTGCAGCAAAAACAAAACAGACCCAGACTGCACATATTTTCTCTGTTTTGAAAGGGAAAACACAAAGTAAAAGGATTTAAATCTTCTCTCTCCCTCTCTCTCTCTTTTTTTTTTTAGAGGAATTAAAACAAAAATTCACATCTGGAATGACAACTCCTAACCCTACCCCGTACCCCCCAAATTAATCAGGCCCCATAATGGAAATGCTGACAGGCTCATAACTCCAACCTTTCAAACACAGATCTGCTGTTAAACTGCTCCTAACGCACCCTGCGCAGCGGGGCTCGGGCGACATCATTTTACCAGCCCTGAGGCAGGCACGGCAGGACGGGGTGGCAGTGGTGACACCCGGTGACACCCCTGTGGCCCCGCTCGCACGCCTGCTGCATCTCTTTTCCCTGGGGCACACAGAGCAGGCGATGTGCCCAGCGCCGTGCAGGGCACCCCAAAGGTCCCTCCGGCTGCCCCGACCCCTACCACAACTGGGAGTGCTGGGACTCCCGGGAGACCCCCGGAGCGGGGCTGGCTGCACGAAACCTGACATGTTTCTTTCCTTCGGAGCTTCTGGTCGCTCGCAATTGTTTAAACTTTGGTAGCATTAATGTACAAGCTGTAAAAATAGAGCCTGATGCCAAGAGACCCATCTAACACGTCTTTGAACTTTATGTCCGCCTCCTGGCAGCTGCAGGACTCTGCTCCATCGCCTCCCCGGGACGGTTTAATCCTCGGGTGGCTGATCCGGGGCTGGGGGAGGCCCTGTGTGCAGGTGGGGGGTGTCGGGACGTGAAGCCAGCAGCTAAGCCTCCGAGGTGGCACCGGGCTGGCGCCCCAGGCAGGGGCAGGGTGGAGGCGAGCAGAGCCCGGGGGTCCCTGCCCAGGCCCCGGAGCTGCAGAGGGGCTTGGGGTGCAGGGAGGGGCGGGAAGAGCTCTGGGAGAACCCAGAAAGCTGGTCACAGGGATGCTCCAGCAAACAGCTTGGCTTTCCCCATGCTGTGCCCTCGGCACGGTGACACATTCCTGGCCACTGACCCCAGCGCAGGTGGGAACTCCTGCCCAGGGAGGGGACAGTGCGGCAGGAGGGGGCTGCCGGCAGCTCCGGGGAGGGCTGGGCTTCACCCCTCTGCCTTCTACCTCTCTGCCACCCTCCAGCCCCCGAGCAAGGCCCTGGCCGTGCTGACAGTGACACTGGGATGACAGTAAATGCACATGGCCAGGCCCACGGCCTGGGGGACAGGGCTCAGGTGGGAAACGTGCCGGCAGTCAGGCCCTGCCATGGAAAAACCGAGGCTGCCCCGGGGGCTGCGGTGTCCCGTTGCTGCTGAATGCCGTGGGGTTTGGCCTGGGACCAGCCCGGCAGACCACTGCCCGCAGCCACCAGGCCCCAGAGGGCAGGGGGAGCCCCCCGTGCCTCCAGAGCCGCCCCGCGCCCCCCGGCCGGCCGGCCCGGGCTGCGCACAGAGCTCTATTGTTTTCCCACCTGTCCGAGTTACAAAGGGCCAAATGGATTTTCATGAAATGTTATTAAAAAATGAAAAGGGTTTGGCTTCCGGGCCGAGGCCCCGTTTGCCAAGTCAGCCCCAGGCAAAGTTTTATGACTAAGTATGCAATAAAACCCTTTGAAAGGGGGGCTTACAACCCAAGTCTCCACAGACCCTCTCCTCTCCGGGCAGCACGTGGTGCTGCTATGTGCAGGGGGCTGCAGTGCCTCCACGTCCTGCTCGGCGCTCTCCAAAGGCATTTGCCCGCGGCAGGGACAGGTTCCCCTCTGCTGACACGTGCTGCTCCCCGCCGTGCTCAGCCCTGCCCCAACCCAACCAGCACCATGCCGGGGGAAGGGGCCGGGACCTGCTCCTGCCACCTCTCCGGCCCTGCAGAAGGGGACGGGAACACGGGTGGGAGGTGAGAGGGCGCTGCCCCGCAGCAGCCTGTCCCCTCGCTGGCCATCCTCGGGTGTCCCCATGTCAAATCCTCTGCTCTGTGCGTGGGGAAGAAGCCCAGGCTCTGCCCCAGTTCAGGGGGAGAGAACTTGAGCAGGGCCGGCAGGACGGCAGAGACGTGTGCCCGCAGCATTGGGCAGGCACGTGGCCCCCAGAAACGTGCTCCCTCTAAACACGGATTTTGTGCACAAATCTTAGCTTTGAGTAACTTGTAAATAATTTCCTCCTTATTTTGCTGCTCTAATTAGGACAAAGGGGGAAGAAATTAAGTATTTAGGCTGACTCCCAGGGAAACTTCACAGAGCAGAGCAGCTCCATAGGCTGCAGAGCAGGATCCTAAGGGAGCGATGGAAACCCTGAGCCATTTAAATTTAGACTGAGAGAAGCCCTGGGGGTTAATGCAGAGGCCTGTATTGGTCCACGGAGGATAGGGGAGAAGATAAAAAGGCCTTTTTCATTTCTCTCTGCGGCATTGCAGTGAGGAACTACGGGGCAGGCTTCGCATTTCTCTTTCCTGCAATATATTGCTCCTCGGGCTGGAATCTTGAGCTCCACGCTTTTGCGATCAGGGTTTAAATTGGCATTTAACAATATCACTACAGCAAAGTAATGAGACGTCACTTTAGTGCTGCAAATACCAATCTGCAGTTAAAAACCGTGTGTGTCAATTGATGGCTTTGTTTCCACAGTTGTCTTGTTACACGTCAATCACGCGGCTAAGCGAGCCTTTCAGGCAGGGAGACGTAAGTGTGAAGGATGGAAGAACAAGTGAGCGGGTCGTGTGTTACCTGAGGTTCATCACGGAGGGAGAAGGGCAGGAGCTGCAGCAGGACAGGGACAGCTCTGCCCACCCGTGTGGCACCGGGGCCGACCGGGGACGGGGACCCTGCCCCACGTGCTGGGCGCTGGGGTGGGCATCCCATGGGGGGCCCTGGAGGGAGCACAACGCTTGGGCAGAGAGGAGCAGGGCAGTGGGGCTGGGCTGTGTCAGGGCCGTGCTGCCCCGTACCCCGCACCCAGCCCGGTCCCCTGCCCGCAGCCCCGCTCCCAGCAGAGCTCCCACCTCCCCTTCCATCCTCGCTCCTGCAGGATGGGCGCAGGGTGCACCGGGGAGGGGAAAAGGGTGCAGGGGGTGGAAATCAGCCTGGAAAATCGTCCGTGGGATGAAAGGCAGCCTGCGAGGCAGAGAGCGTGGGGTGCAGGAGGAGCTGAGAGGAGCCCTGCATCCGGGGGACAGGGGGGCTCGTGGGCGAGCCGCAGCAAACCTCCCCTGCAGCAGCTCTCGGCCACGGCTGCCCCCAGATGGAAAGGCTTTTCCATGAAAAGTGCTCTGCTTTTCAAGTAACAGAAGACATTCCTCACGTTAGGTGAAACACCATCGGTTTCCTCGACTTTCCCCATCTTTCAGTGACTTCGAAGCACTGGATAATCTATAACAAATACACGTTTAATGCCCGGGCTGCGGGGAACTGCCTGCATGTGGCATTTATTTAGTTACTGTAAGGGAAGGCAGAGAATTTAGGGTTTGCTGTGAACAATTCACCATGCATGAATGATTGGAAAAAAAAAATCCAGCCCAACTTCCTGCTCAGAAGTCTGGAGGATGTAGTCCAGGAGCGAGCCGTGGCTGGTGCTCAGCTGGGCAGGGCTGGGGCTGCTCGCACCGGGCAGGGCTCCCCACTGCTCCTCCTGCAGCTCCTCGGGCTGGGCAGTGAGGCAGCCTCCCGAGCAGGAGTCCTGTGGGACACGGGATTAAGCCTGATTCAACAGCAGAGAGCCTGCAATAGGCACGGCTAGGGGTTAGGTTCTGAGATGAATTACAATCTCCGCTGAGTTTCGTTCGTCATCGGTGCCTACGGCGGGCCTCGTGCGGGTGGGACGCGTTGTGGTGCATGAGGAAGCACAGCTGGGTCAGACACACACCATCCCTCCATCTGCAGGTCTGGGAGACGAATGTCAGGGACACGAATGTCAGCTCCACATGGGCCGTGTCACTGGTGCATGTGCTCCTCCTTGCCTGGCAAAGCACCTCCAGATGAGAGTTTTCCTTCCCTAAGCCTGGAGAGCCCCAGGTTTGTATGGATGTGGTCACCAAGACGCCTCTTTGGGCCTGTCTGTGCTGAGCCAAGTGCCAGCCCTGGCATCCCCGTGACTGGAGGCAGTGCAGCACGGAGCAGCATGGAGATGAAGACAGGCAAAACCCATGGCAGCAGTGGTTCGTCCCCACGGAGCTCACAGGTCCCACGACTGAGATCTGTGGGTCCCCCAGCAACAGCCAGGCGCCAGCCCAGAGCAATGCCTGCAGGAAACATGGCTTAAAGTGTGCTCGTGGCATCAACTTCCCCAGAATTGGGGCCTCCTTCTCCCTAACCCCCTCAAAAGATGGATGAGCTACGGGTGAGCTGGTGGAGGATGCTGTGGATGAGCTGATGGATGAGCTGTGGGTGAGCTGGTGGCTGCACAGCCGAAGACAGCTCTCTGCACACGTCTGGCTGCAGTGGCCACACCAAAGGTTTGCAGAGGACCTCGTAGGCGAGGAACTATTTCTCCCTCCTCCTCTGGCCTCCCTCAGCTGGGCCCACACAGCGGGGCTCGGACAATGTCTGTGGGGTGTCCGTGGCTCTGCTGGTGCCGTGCTAGGGAGCGGTGGCTGTGCCGGCAGCTGGCAGGTCCCAGCCCAGGCCCGCTGCAGGCTGGCACATCCATTTGTCAGTGCTCGATGTGATTTATTGCTAATTCCACGGAGACCTCGCCGCGCAGTCCCAGCAAGGAAGGGAGGGGGATTTCAGCAACCTTGTTTGCAAAAAGAAAAACATCCCAAAAAGCAAACACAAAAACCTCTGTCTAAACAATGGGAGCACTTTTAAAAACCAGCTGCTTGCTTCGGTGGGTGCTTGGAGGGCAGTAGTGGGGCTGATCTTGATAAGCCCTGCTATGGGGCCTGCTAGAGAAACCCACAGTGTGGTTTGAAGGAGAAGTCCCCCAGGTCTCTGACCTCTGCCCCGGCTTCCCCCGGGAGAGCTCCCAGCCTGCGGTGGTCCCTCGGGGGTACCTGAACCTTGGTGGCTCAGGGAGGGGAAAATGCTGTTCCGCAGCTGCTGGCCTCTGCAGCAACCTCGGGCGCCTTGAGTAACTGCTCCCCGCTGCCCAGCCGGGATGCTGCCCCATGGAAACGTTCCAAGCAGCAGCAGCAGCAGCAGAGACTTCATCTCTCTAACCCCAAAACTATGGGGAGAGGAATTATTGTCTTATGATCAAAGCTGGCAGGTGATGGCAATTCTGCTGCTCAACAGTTTCAAGAGCTTGAAATTGATTGTTTTTCTGCTGGGAACAAAATCTGACCTCCCGTAAGGCCTTGCAAAATGGGATGGTGTTGAAACATCCATTTCCAAATCAGAAGAATTGGGGTTTTGATTTGTGAGCATCTGCCTCTCTCTCCGTGCTGAAGTGACCGCAGAGTCCTTGACCTAACCTGCAGAAAATGGCATTGAAATCAATGCATCTCCACAAGAGTTCTCTTCTGATGAAATACTGTATTTAGACAAAAATAGACTTGGGGAAGAAAGGCTCCAACCAGTCCATCCTGGCTTCTCCGGCACTGTGGAGGCGACTGGCACGCTGCAGAAGAGCAAGAGCGCGACGCCTTATCCTGACGGGCTTCTGGGTGAAGGGGTGGCTTTGGTTCCCTGGCGTTAGGGCAGCCGGGAGGGCAGCTCCCTGCCCACGGCCACGGCAGCACGGACACCGGTGGGTTTGGGGCTGCGGTGCCTGGAGCCCCGTGTGCCAGCACCGCCCGGTGCCAGGAGCCTCGTGTGCGCATCCCCACGCAGGCAGGTGCCAGCGCTCCCCGGGAGGCATCGCCTTGCCCTCTGGGCCCGAATTCACACAAACTGCCACTTTCCCAGGCAGACTTCCAAATGCTGATAAAATGAGGTGAAATCTCCCGTGGGACCGCGCAGGTGACAGCCTCTGTTGTGTTCCAGTGTGAGCAGTGAGCGTGCGGGGTGTCAGCGCGTGCGCTCCTTGCTCACAGCACTTGGCTCCACCGTGAGCCGGCTCTCAGGGAGCACAGGGGTGAGCAAACGTGCCCCAAGGGGCTGGTGGTGCTGAGCGGCACCCAGCCCTTCGCTCCACATTAGGGGACGTGGCAGGAGCGAGATGGAGTGTTTGGTTCCCGGGGGGGCGCATGGATGGCGTGAAGCTGGTGACACTGACTCGGTCTGACGGGGTCGGAGCGGTCAGAGCTCGCTCTGCGGGGGACGTGCTTGTGCGGGGCACTGGGCTGAAAGCTACCGCAGGGGGTGCCAGGGCGGCTGTGCAGGGAGAAAGCCGAGCAGAGGGATGGGTGATTTTCCCCTCCTCTCGTGGTTTTGAGGATGCTCTCTGTGCTCCACGCTCCGTGTGGCTGCCCCTGAGGCACAGACCTCGTCCCCAAGCTCTGTCTGAGATGCAGAGTGGAAGAAAAAAAAAACTGGAAACCCCCCCGTAGTGGGCTCTGCTTTGGGGAGCAAAGCTCAGCAGGCTCGTGCCCACCTCCCGGAGCCAGCAGCACCGACGCCCCCGTGCCTCGGGCTGGGGGGAGCTCCGGGAGCAGGGAGCAGTGGGGCATGGGCAGGGGGCTGCGGGCGGGGGCTGCGGGGCGGTGGGAGAGGGGAAGTGAGTGTTTGGAATTGTTTGGCGCAAAAGCGAATGAGCTGAAGACAATGTCAAGCTCTGTAAATATTTATCAGATGAATGAGAGCAGGGGTTTGAAACGTTAGACAGCTGAGAAATGACTGTTTTAATAATTCTCCTGATAAATTAAAACGCGGGGCAGGGGACGGGGAGTGGGTCAGGGGAGAGGGGACGTGTTTGGAGGCTCAGTGCTCGCGGAGCCGTCCTGGGCTGGGACGGGGCTGCAGCCAGGATCCCGGGGTGCAGGGTGAGAGGGGACAGAGTGCTCTGGTGGGGCTCGGGGCCGTCCCGCACAGCCCAGTGCCTGCAGGGCTGGCTTTGGTGGGCACGCAGGGAGGTCCCCCGGCAACCAGGGCTGTGCAAGTCCCCAGAGTCACGCTACGGCCAGGGCCGAGCTGCCAGCTGGATGTGATGGCAGATCAGCTTGCTGGTCCCCATCGTGGCTTGGCTGGTCCTCTTCAGACGCAGGGATGCATAGGGGAAATAAACAGACCCAGTTCTCACTGTTTGGACCTCAAATCCCTCCTGCAGCCAAGCACAGCGGCAATTTGCGAGCAGGGCTCTGGTGTAGGCCGCTCCCGATGCTCCTCTCCCCATTTCCTCAATTAAACACCTAACGCCCCATGGAAGGAGCAGGAACAGGCCGGCCCCGTCTCCCGAGCCTCCCTCTGCATCTGCCTGGGGCGCTGCCTGCGTTAGGACAGCGGGACCTGGCTCCCTGCCTTCCGCGGGGGGACATCAGCCCCTGGCAGGGCACACGTGAAATCCCAGCGCTGGGGCTTGGCAGGTGAGCGTGGGGGAAGCCAAACTTCAAGTAGTTTGCTTTCAGATGCGTTTGCAAGTTTGGAGCCTGCACGTAGGGTTGATTAATTGCTAGGGATCTTGGAAGGGTTGTTTTTTTTTTTTAAAATAGTGTTATTTTAAACAAAACTTTGCAGTTCCCCTTTAAAGGAGACATCTGGGCTCAATGTGGCAGGCAGGGAAGAGGCAGCAGCAGCAGAGATGATCACGCAGAGAAATATGCGCAGGAAAAAGAGAGTCACCGCCGAGAACTCACCAGGCAGCGCCCGAGCCCCAGCTTGCAGCCCCCCAGCCCCAGGAGGGCAGCGGGTGGTGATGTCCCTGCTGCCGGGATGTGACACGGAGGGCAGGGATGCTGAGCGCTCCCAGCCCACCCAGGGGTGGCAGGATGGGGCGATGGGGTCCCCTCGACCAGGGTCCTGCGGGCATCCCCAGCACCTTCTGCTGCAGGGGGTGAGCTGAGGCGAGAGCCGGCTTCCCAGAGAAAATGCTTCAGAGATAAAAAATTGTACTGGGGCTCACAGACAGTGGTGTTATGGATTCCCCAGGAACGGTCGTATTGCTGCCAGACAGGCAAACAAGAGAAAAATATGGGGGAGATAAACCTCCCTGCCTCGGCTCCTAAAGCATCCCCCGGCTCCCCGGGGCCGGGCAGGAATATCTCATCCGTGCGGGCTGCCCCATCAGCGCTCTTTATGGGCTGTCTCGGGCCCTTCCTGCCGCATCTGGTAGCGGGAGGGATAGGTGCTTAGGCTAAACGCAGCTCTGCTCTGGCCCTTTATGGCAGTTCTTAGCCTCCTATATTACCTGGGCTTTGAGGCAAGTCGAAGCACGGCTGAGACAGAGGAATAAAGCATGGCTTTTTTATTTATTTGTCTTTTAATGCTCTGCCATATTCACCTTTCAGGAAATTCCCGTCTGCCTCCAAGTGGCCAGCTTCTTTCTTGGGCCCTGCGCGCAGGCTCCACATGGTTTCATTTTCCTCACCAGCAATAATAAATCTGTTAGTGAAAGCGTCTGCTGGAGGTGTCTGCTCTCCGACAGAAAAGCCTCCATCGCCTGCGCAGGATGTCCGTGTCAACAGCTTACAAATCCTGCTCCCGCCGGCCGGGAGGGCAGGGGGCTCGGCTGCGGGGCTGGGGCTGTGCTCCCGAAGGGGCTGCGAGCTCGCTCCTATCAGCACAGGGTCCTGTCGGGGGCAAACTCTTCCAATTAAGTCTGTTATCAGCCTGACCCTGCCTGGCCAGGCTGCGGGGAAATCCTGTGTGCCCCCTGGGTGGGATCAGCTGGGGGACAGGGAGATCTGGGGGGACAGGGAGATGGGGACAGGGAGATGTGGGGGACAGGGAGATGCATGGGGACAGGGAGATGCATGGGGACAGGGAGATGTGTAGGCACACAGGCCATGGAGGTGGCTGGCTGGGGGACGCAGGACAAGTGCCCCCCGCAGCCCCAGCAGCTGAAAGGTTTCGGGGGACCTAAAGGCTGCAGCCGCCCGGTCCTGAGCCCAGCTCCCCCAGCGGCCAGCAAGCTGCCCCCAGAGCAGAAGGCCTCGTGGAGCCCTCCTCATTGCTGCTGCTTTCTCAGCTCTGGCAGTGAGAAATGTACATTTTTAGTTAACTGAAAACTCAGATTAACTCACGACCCCGTGACTCTGGGAGACGGCACTTTAATAAAACTGATAAACAAAAGGCGCTTTCTGAAAAAGAATCACTTTTCTAATGCAGCGATTGTTTTCCCTCCTCCCTGCGGCCCCCCAGGCGCAGGTGTAGCCTGAGAGCGCCTAAGGGCACAGGCAGATAATGAAACAAGCAGGATTGTTGTTCTTTCCCTCGCAGAAATTGCCTGTGGTTTGCTCTGAGGCTGGCAGGTGCTCTGAGCGGAGGCTCCGGCTTTAAAGCAACTCCCTGGGTTCTAAGAAAACATTGTTATACCGTATTCATGTCGATCTGGCTGATACCACATGAAAATGGTTTTGGCTGCACTTGTGGCAGAGTCGGGAGGTACTGAGATGGGAGGGCAAATGCTTTTCTCATGCCAGGCGAGCACTGGAAGTCTTGGGCTGCCAAAAAAATACTAAAAGAAAGCTCTCAGCTCTCCCTCCTGCCTAGCCAGGGCAGAAGGCACCCAGCCCACCGCTGGGCGACACCTGGCTCTAAGTGCCATCTCCTCCTCCTGGGACAGCACCCCGAGGTCCCGCTGGGGCCCTGGGTGCTGCCGCGGGACAGGGGGCTGGGAGGAGGCGTCCTGCTGCCCCCATCCCCACGCTGTGCCCGGGAGAGAGAAGCAGAAGAGGAGTCGCTGTCTGACAGCACAAATCAGCATTTATTGTGATGGAAAGCAGAGATAGATATCAAGAGGGGTGAGAATAATAATAAAGAAGTCTAAACTTATTATGTACTTATGCTCCAGGATGAAAAAACATCACCGCCACAACCAGCCTTTGTGGATTTCTTTTGCTTTGTAGAAACAGCTTCCTCTGATATCCACACTTAGGTTTTCTCGGGCACCCCGCTGAGGTTTTGATGTTGGATTTTCATCAAGAATATTGAGCATGAAATCTAAACATTAATTCTGGTGTCTGGTGACAGCTGATGGAGAGGGATAACGGGCTCGGGGGAGCCCATCCTGTACCCGGGGAGGGCAGGGGCATGGGGACAGGGCAGGCAGGGAGCTGCGGGTGTCTTTGGGAACAGCATCAGCCAGATCTGCATCCCCAGTTACCTTTTTTACATTAGGGCTGCAAACTCAGAAGTGCTTTGGTGCAAGTAGGGTGAAGGTGGGAAGGTGTGAGCAGCGCTCCGCTCCTGGGCTCCCGGGAGGCTCCCGGGTATGCGAACAAAGGCATGGCCCTGTACAAGGCTGGGCAGAGCTGTAAGGGGGCCCTGTGCAGGAGGCAGCAGCTCCTGGGCAGTGCTGGGAGCGGGGGGCTCAGAGGTAGAGGGGCCGTGGGCAGGGGATGGTGCTCGGGGTGCCCCAGCGCGGTGGCGGTGCCGGAGCTCCTGTGCCCAGCCCAGGCTCCGGCATCAGTCGGGGAGGGGATGTCTGCTTAGCGAGGTGAGCGTTACTGGCGTGGAAAGCTTTCCGATTAATCAATGAGTTCAATTACTGTTCATTAAATTACCACAACTCTTGACTGTTTGTAATGGCAGCCGTTAGCTAATTGATTCTTCTGAGTGCTGTACCTGGTGCCTTTCGGGTGCTGTTTGCAGTGAAACACCGGCTTTCTCAGGTTTTCTGCCTTGTATGTACATGTTTAGCCGTGTCTTATTTATCCTCTCCAGTGACAATTCTGGAAACAAACAGTATTTCAGCATCAGGAGCCTCGCCGCTAGTTGGTGCTGGGATGGCACTTCCCGTGCGTGGTTCCTCCCCACTCAATTCACTCTTCTCAAGTGTTTTAAAGCTCTGAAGTTTGCTCCTTCAGCTTGAAGCTTTCTCCCCTTTCTCGAAGATTAATAATAGCTTCAAACGCCCGTGGTAACTTTCTTCTATTACTGTATCCCTGCTCGGTAATTGCTTGATGATTACAAGTTCCTCTGCCTTTTGCCTGACAGCACGTTGCGCTGAGCCAGGCCCTTGCTCCAGCAGCGGCTGCAGCTGAAAGTTTGGTAAGATTGGGTTAATCTCCTCCAAAACCTGCCAGGTGAAGAGGAGGGGCATTTTACTGCCTCGCAAGGATTCCAGTCGATGTGCAGTATACAAGTGGTAATTTTCCTCCAGTCCTGAAGTGGCTCTGAAAGCCTAACGCCTTTATCCTACTCACACACCATCACAGCCGGCTGGCAGCACGGGGCGGGTGCTGGCCACGGCGTGCGCATGGCTGGAACCCTGGGCTCCTCTCCTCCAGCGCTGCAGCCGAGCTGCCACAAGGCTGGGGCAGGCAGAGGCTGTGGCTGCGCCTCCCCTGAGCCTGCAGCAGGATTCACATCGGCCCAATGCACGGCTGCGTCTGGAGCCTGCTCCCCAGTTTGGTGCCTTTTCGCTTCCACGGGGGTGAACCTGAGGCGCGCTGCGTCTTTCCTCCCCATGCAGGCACCGAGCGAGACCTGGAATTCATTGACTGATATTTGCAGAGACAGCGAGATAATAACATTGACGGACGGATTGCTCGCTTCTCCCCCCCCCTCTCTTATTTCCGCAGAGTTAGCACAGTACGCAGTGAACTTTCCCCAGAGGATGAACCACTGAGTCAGGCGGGTGGGTTTGTTCGGGCGACGTGGCCCAGCACATCTTGGTGCTGTGAGGACCCCCGCGCTGTTCCTGGCGAAGTGCGGATGGAATTTGTATCATCCCAGTGAACCGATTCTCTTATCTGCATTGTCTGCTCAGCATCTAATGAACTAATGAAATATGCAACAATTCAGCTATAGAAAAGACCTCACTTTTAAATTAGCACTAATTAGAGATAATTATCTTGGCTGGTTTGATGTTTCTATGTAATGAGCCTGGGTTTTCTTTTGTTGAGAATTGGTGTGGTCAAATATATGAGATGGCACACTGAATTTCCACAAGTGCCTTTTGTTCCTGACTTATTTTAGCATTTCCAAGAGGTCTGCGCTTCCTTTTGAAGCCATTTCATTTGGCTGTAGCGCAACTGCCCCTTGTTATTGGAGGGCAGGGATGTGAAGCAATGCAAAGTCCCTGCAGCTCCTGCCTCCCACCCCTGCTCCTGCTGCCCCCAAAACGTGGCTCTGGGGAAAGGGCAGGACCAACGCAGGGCTTCTGCCAAGAGTCGGTGCTTGAGCACCAGGGACCTGTGGCACAGGCGGTCGGAGCTGCCCCATCCCTTCCCCATCCTTGCCCCTTCCTGAGCAGGAGCGAGGACAGCCCGAGGACAACCCAGCAGCACGAGATGCAGCAGCCGGCGAGCTCGCTGTGTGATTCACGCTCCACACGGGGACAAGACGAGGACTCCCGGTGCTCCCTGACAAACCATCAGCCCCTGCCCGTCCTTCCATCTCAGGGACGCAGCCTGTCTGTGCAGCCGGCTGTCACGGCACTCTGCCTGTCTCGCTGCCGCCTCCGAGTGCCCCCGGTGCCGGTGCCAGCGCTGCTGTCTGCGGCTAGCACCGCACAGCTCCGTCTGTACGGCTCTCGCTGGGCTTTTCTGGAGCACCTGACGCTGCAGTATCAAAGTGATCAATCACATGTAGCAAGATTACCTTTCCTATCCTATAATCAGTAATTTGCCACAGATCCCTCATTTTTCAAGGGGATTTTAACAGCCCAGCTGGTGACAAGCTGCCAGGGCAAGATGCTGCAATGTGCGATAAAATTACACCTCTCTCTATCACCGCGCCAGGCACCCTTTCTTCTCCCTGCTCCCTGGGCTCCCACAACCTGTGCCCAGCCAAATAATTCCATCAGCGCCTGGCTTAGAGTCCCCAAATGGGAGAAAGCAAAGGCTCTCCCTGCTGTACCGCTCACGCCCAGTCCCTGCTGACCGAGCAGTGTCCCTGCCCCGTGCCCCTCTCCCCACGGCACATTTCCCCCTCCTCGGTGCAGGGGGAGCAGAAAAGCCGCGCGCGTCCCCGGCGCATCATTGGAGCGGTGGCTGCGGTCCCCTGGCACCAAGCGGTGGGCCGGCGGTGGCAGCCAGCCAAGGTAATTACGGCTGAGTGGTCCTCTCCCAGTCCCCAAAGAGTCTTTATGAATCGTTGGGTAACGGCTACAGTTCAAGAGAGCGGGGTCTTCAGGGAGCTCGGGCAATTACCGAGATGGGTAAGCCCTCTCCGGCGGTGCTTGGCCGTGCCCTTCTCCTCTGGCCGCCCTGCACGGATTCGGGGAGGCGGCGTGCAGGGACAGCCCACGCCGGTGTGCCAAGGATGCTGTCCCCTCGCTCCCGTGTGGCCCCAGGTTTGGGAGGGAGTGGAGGTGGAGGTGTGAGCATGGGGCTGAGCCAGCGGCCACCCGCAGCCCACCGGCGCAGCAACACCTCCCCCTTATTAACAGCAATTATTTCCCTTTCCCATTTATTATGATTAACACTTGCAGGTTGCACTGGATCAAGTACTGGCTTCCGCTAAACACTTTTACAAACACACACACACACAGATATATTTATGTAGCGTACCCGTGTAGAGACTTTTCCCCCTCTCCCAGCCACTTCCCAGCCTTTACAGCCCAGTATGGGCCCGGGACACGAGCGGTGCCCTGGGGACAGCACACGGCTCAGCTGCGGATGGAGAGAGCGCAGAGCCGAGGGGCTGGTTTCTCCGCTGGTGAAACAGAGCCAATGGAGCTAACGGTAATTTATATCCACTGGCCCTTGATCTCGTGTTAGCTTGGCCCTGGGCTCCCCAAGGCAGGAAAAGGTCTCATAAATTCCTAAAGCTGACAGAGGGCTGTTTGGCTTCGTTGGATCCTGCAGAAACTAAATGTGCCATCTAAGGTAGTGCCGCGTACCCTGTGGCTAGAGAAAAATGATCTTGGCTGGGTTTCCATTAAAGCACTCAGCCAGCACGAGTGAGCGATCTGGGGCCGCCCGGCGCTGATGGCAGGGTGCTGGGAGGCAGGCAGGGCTCCGCCGAGCCCATCTGCAGGAGGGCAGGGGAGGCTTTCACAGCGCCTCGTGCTGCCCAGCCCAGGCACGGGGCTGCGGTGGCTGCTGGAACAGGCGCCCCGGGGGCAGAAATGCCAGGTGAGAGCTCGCTGCCGTGCAGCTCAAACCCGGGCTCGCTGCTGAGAGGGGAGAGCACCCGAGGCACCTTATGGGATGAGCACTGAGGAGAGGAAGACGACCCTGCACGGTTTAGAAAAGCAACTCCTAGGAGGCTGGCACTGACTGAGCAGTTTCCCTCCTTACTCCCCCCAGCAAAACACTGATGTGAGATGCGATGCTGGCCTGCCACTTCCACGGGCACGAGGGGAGGCCGGGCAGTGGCCTGACAAACAGACAGGTTTGGGGCAGCAAGAGACCAAGGACCTTGAAGACACCGCCCAAAGCAGCCGAAGGCTCAGGCTGTGCTGCAGCTGCTTCCTCCTGCTCCACGGCCCCGGGAAGGGCCCTGATCACTGCCTCTGCCTCTTCCCCATCGCGGGGGTGGGACCGGCAGAAGAGGTTTCTGAAAGCGCCAAAGCGTGGCATTTCCCTGGGGCTACCCTCTCTTTTCTTGCCTGTGGCATCTTTGCTGCTGCCACCAGCTGCATGGGGTAAGTGAGAGCCAGCACTAATTGCCCCCCGGGAGCAGTAAGGGCTGTCTGCCGACGTGGTTTTGAAGCTATCTGGAAAATAACTCGTGCCAGTTGGGAGCAAAGAAACCTGCACTTCCGATACCTTCGGGATCTCTGGCTCCAGAGGCAGAGTTTTACTTTTGGCACGGTGATTTACCTCACCGGCTGCGTCTCGGAGCAGGTGATGGGGACCGGACGGAACGTGGCACTGGTCCCATTTACCGCAGCACCTGCGGGTCCCGTGTCAAGGCTGGCAAAGCAGTAATGGATCCTGAGCAGCAAAAAATCCATCGCGGAGCTGCTTTTAGTGAAGGAAAATAATCAAAGCACGATCTTAGAGATGTGTCTTTCCTTGTCCCACTGCTTCCTCCATCGGGGAGGATTTCTGAAGGCCTCGGTGCCCCAGAACAGGTCGCTCCTGCCCGCGCTTTGTGGGAGCATCCCCCGGGCACCCCCCGGCACCGCTGCACAGCGCTGGTTTAAGGACCCCCCTCACTGTGCTAGGGCTCTGTGGACAAGTCTGCAGCCGGAGAACAAAAATTGGCTGCTGCTGGCAGTAAACAAACAGCGAGCCTGTTGTGTGCTGTGCTCCCCCCTGCACTGCATCCATCCTTGCTGGTCTCTTTGCACGTTTTCCCCGAACCAAGAGGAGATTTGATATTGCAGAAGGACAGGGAGCAGTTTTCCTGGGTGATTTTACCTCAAACAGAAGTCTTCCCGTTGAGCTGGGCCATCCAGGAGAACGATCCTGCTCCCCAAGCCCTGCCTCCAGCAGCACGGCAATGTTACCCAGCAATTTCCTTCGGCATCAAGGCTGAAAGCAGGCACGTCACCCGGAGCTAGCGGCATCACAGCGGCATGGATGTTCACCTCTCGCCGAGTGATAGGAAGTGGAATTGATTGCAAGAGATCAGACACCGAGACTCTCATTAACTTCTGCTAACACCTGAGCGGCTGGCAGGCACTTGCCTTTTTGGATTATCTCCTGCACATTTCCAGCCGGTGACCCTGGGTGCTCTCCAGCCCCGCTCGACTCAATAACACGCGGCGTTAGCAGGAGGAGGCTCAGCCTCGTCTGCCTCCCGCTCCCACCGGGGCACGCAGCCCGGGAACACCTCCGGGCAGCGGAGCGGCACCGCAGGCCCGCTCTGTGCCCCCTTCTCCTGCATGTGGTGGCCAGGATCCAGTCCCCTGGGGAAAGGGACTGAGCCGAGGCGGGGACACACACCCTGCTGCCACCAGCTCAGGGCACAGCGGGCTGCCCGGGCAGGTGGCATCCTCCTGTGGCCCACGGAAGCGCAGCTGGCCCCAGAGCCTTGCAGGGGATGGGGCCGGCCACAAAGTCACCGTGACACCGGGAGCGCTGGGGGCCAGGACACGTCCCCTGGGCACAGCGATCGCCGTGGTGGGGCTGAGCCAGTGCCGTGCCCGGCTGCCCACGGCCCCACGGGTCAGCAGCAGGGCACGCTGGAAGGGGAAGAAAGGAAGAGAAGAAGGTGCTGGAATATCATAAGAGAAATGGGTTTTCATTACCAAACTGAGAGGTGTCTGCTTTTGAGAAAAAAACATCAAATTAGTGTCTTTCAAACAGCAGCAGAGAGGATACACAGCAAGCGAGTTCCTCTTCCCTCTCACACTTGCCTCAGATCATCCTCCTAATTTCAAGTTACTACAAACTCTTTTAATACCCTGCCAGAGCTCTTGATTTTTATTTTTTTAAAAAAAAACACAGGCTAGCCAGCTCCACAGCCTTGAATTAAACATGCAAGGGAGCAACAAGAACAAAACTAAAAAAAAAACAGAAGTAAAGGTCAGGCCGTGCCACACATCGCTCCTGCCCAGCAGGAAGGAAGGTGGGGAGACAGCCCCGGCTGCCGCAGCTCCCCCCATCCGCATGGGGCTCCCCACACCTCCCCGGGGGCTCGGGGGCAGCCAGGACAAGGCACCACACCGGGGATGAAGGGTGAGAATGCCCTCCTACCTCCCCAGCAGAGGGTCTGCAGACAGAAGCCAGCAGAAGCAGCCCAGGGGATGCACAAGGCCCCCCAGGCGGGCAGCCTGGGGCTGACGACACGCTGCTGGCCACCCCCTGCCTCCCCCCTGCACGGCCGCAGAGCGCTGCAGAAAGGCCAAAGGAGAGATGCGAGGACTGGAACCACGACGGGGTGGAGGCTGGTGGAGCTTGGTCCTGGCCTTCTCCAAGCCTTGTGGTCCACCTGGCTGAGAGGTGGGACACCAAATGGGCAAGTGACCAAACTTTGGAAGAAAGTGCACTCCCAGAAGCCTTCCCCCCATCCCTGCACTTTGTCATCTACCAGGGAGCAGAAGCAGAGGCTGACAACATCAGGGGCTTTGTTGGCTGGGGTAAATCTGCACTGAGTTATGCCAGTGAAAGATCCTAGAAAGGGAAAGCTCTTGTTTCTGGGCAGGGGCAGATGAGGAAAACCTGATCCAGAAGAGCTGGGCTGGAGCACCCAGATCTCCAAAGTCCCTCCTCGTCCTCCCTGGGACACTCTGGGGACGAAGCCCCCCAGAGGAGTTCCCCCGCTCTGTCCACGTGGAGGCAGCTCGGGGCTTCCTCGCCTCTGCAGACCCCCGTGTCCCTCCCTGGATCTGGGATCTGAGGCTTAAACAAATATGTGGCTGTGTAAATAAATATGAAGCGTGCAGCTTGAGAAGCAGGTTAATGGCTGGGGAAGCCGGGCTTGACCTCAGTGACATTTCAAATTAGTTCTGCTGCGCTGGGCTCGTGCTTTGAAGGGATTTTCACTTGGGCTGAGTGTGGAGAGAAACATTAAAATTCGTCATGTGAAGAGGCTCTCTGGAGCTCCCTTCCCCCCGGGGAGAGGGCACCGGCATCCCCGGTGAACCCCAGAGCGAGGGGCTGCGGGTGAAGGTGGGCATGCAGAGTGCGCTCACCCCGCAGGGGAGCTCTGGGGACATCCAGGCCGGGATGGGGCACCCGGCCCCAGGCCCTCAGCCCCGGGGTGGCACCGAGCCGGTGAGGCCGCATCCCCTGCCCAGGTGGGGCACTCGGGAGTGATGGGTCCACGCGTGTGCAGGCATGGAGGGGCGCTCGCGTGTGCCCACGTGTGCGTGGGAGGGATAAAATTCATCGAAAGTGGGCAGAATACATCACCGGTGCTTGGTACATGCCCTGAAAGGAAAGTAGAAGGAAGAAAAGAATACATTACAAGAACAAAAGGGGTCATTTGTACAAGTCTAAATCAGCCCTCCTGTGAGCATGTGTCATGATACAGTTTTTAATTACACGAACCTGTGCTGGCCTTCCCACAGGACCACAGCTCCGACACCGGAGCAGCCCTCTGCCAGGGCAGCGTTCAGCTGCAGGCACGAGGCATATTAATTCCTCCGTGAAGCAACAGGACGATTATTAACGTGGGGAAAAAAAGTAAAAAGTTTCCCTGACACTGAGGGAAATGCCTGGGCTGTTTTGGCAGAAATTTTCCTATGGAAAGGGAGTTTCAGCCAGGTGGGGGAATCCTCCCTGTTCTCGTGCCTCGATGCAGCTCTTTCCCATGCCCACCAAGGGCTGGTCCTGGTGCCTCGTGGTGGCCACGCTGAGAGATGGGGGCCGGGGAGGCCAGGACAAGGCTCCCCGATCCTTTCCCCGGGTGGCGAAGCTGGACACATGCAGCGAAGCACCACAGCCCTGGGGTGGGTGGGCAGCGTGCCCCCGCGGTCCCAGCCGCGGCCGAAGGAGCAGGAAGATGGATTTGGCCAATTTTGGCCGCTGGAGTGGCTCAGCCTCCTGACAGCCCTCCCAGACCTGTGCCACTCCACCTAAACAGGGATTATTTCATCCTCTCAGAATGGCTTAAGCGCTAATAAAAGGCATTAAAAATTAATTTTCCACGCTGTCTGTCGGAGTTTCTTCCATCCCTGGAACGCGCTCAACAAGCAGAACTGATAAGCAAAACCCAGACAGCGTCCTCCATGCTAATGCCCCCCCGCGCAGGCGTGCTCCCCCCGGCCCGGCGCTCATCATTAGGGGAGAACGGGCAATTATTAAAATTCCATCTTTCTCCCTTCCATGAAAAAATAAAAAGGGAAGATTTTGTTGGCAGCTCGGTGATTTGCTACGGGTGTCAGGCCTGCTCCTCTCTCTCCCCTCGTGTCAAATAACATATGCAAAGGAAATTTATACACATGCACCCAGGCAGCTCCGCACGGCAGCCCTGCCACCCGCCAAGGCTCTCGCACATCCCCGGGCTGCCAGGAGGGAGGTGTCTGGTGGGGAGCTGCAGAGGAGAGGGGAAACGAAAGGAGAGGGAGCATCGGGCACGGGGCGGGGAGCACGGCCTGGGTGGTGTGGGGGCTTGTTAGGGCCGTGGCAAACCCTCCTCGGGGCCAGGGGTCGTGCACGGGCTGATGGCGAGGGGCTGGGGCTGCAGCAGCCCCGTCGAGGCCAGTGCTCCCGGTGACCCCGCGGAGCTGCTCCCGGTCCCAGCACGGAGCCTGCTGCTGGGGGGCCCAAAGCAGCCCCAGCCATGCCCCCCCCCCCGGCTGCTCGTGCGGTGGGTGCGCAGCGATATTTGGGGTGGGGGCACCAGCCCGGGAAAGGCCCCGGTGCCCCATTCCCAGCCAGCGCCGCTGCTGCGCCGGCCTCATTCGCCTCGGATCCACCCAATTACAGCTAATTAGCTTTTCTGCCATAAAGCCCTAAGGAGACAATGGAGAAAAGCCTCCTGCCTTTGACAGTAATGAAGTTAAATAGATATTTATTTATCCTTTTATTAGACAAACCAATTATAATTTTACGCTTGAAATAGCTAATTTTTAAATGTGATGTCGAGGCATATGTATATACCAACGTAATATATAGCCAGGCCTGGCCTATAACAATCCTGCCTCATTAACAGCACGGCTAAGTTGGTATTTAAATATACTCTAATGCACCCATTCATAAAATGATAATTAAAAATACGCTGAAATGCAGCCATTAAGACAGGGATCCTGGTTATTTATAGGCTCGGTTTTCAGTTTTGAATGATAAACCCCTGAGTAATTGCCTGGGCCGGCGAAGCTTTGCTCCCCCGGTGCTCGGACCCGCCGGGGCTGGGAAAGCAGAGGCGGGCGCTTCCCATCGGGCTGGCCGTGCCGGGCACGCACGCTGCCCGCCGCCCGCACCAGCGGCAGCCCCGCGCCTCCCCGAGCGCCCGCATGCAGATGGAAGGTGTCGAGATCACGTCCCCAGAAAGTTGATGACAAACTGCACGAAGAGGGGACAAGAAGCTTCGGCTCGCCGACCCCAGCCCCAGGTGGTGAGGCTCCGAGAGAAAGCACCGAGAGGAGCCCGTGGGTGTGCGCCATGCCATCTGGGCGCCTGTGCCTCGCAACCAAGAGAAATGCTAATTAAGCTACCTGAGTCCCGAGTATTTGCAGATGCCTAATTGGATGCTGGAGGCAGCTGGCAGCAAGGGCCTTGGGTTTCTGCTCTGAGTACAGAGACAGTGCCCGGGCACGGAGAGCCCCGCCGTGCCACCCAGCCCGCCGACGGGCTCCTGCCCCACCAGCCAGCTCCCCTCGGTGCCGGGGGGCGGTTTGGCTCAGGAGGCAAGGAGGGAAATCCGGCAGCCCCCGTGAGCTGGGAGGAGCCCAGTGCTGCCAGCGCTGTGCACCCCCAGCCCCGCACACCTCCCATGGTGTCTTCTTCCCCAAGCATGGGGTGGAAGTGAAGCCGTGGGAGTGGAGCAAGGAGGGGAATGATCCACATCCAGACAGCTGAGAAGAAGAGGAGCTGAGGGCAGAGCAGGCTCTGGGCTGTCCTCAAGGGGGTTTGGGGCCATTCCTGCTCCTTGGGGCCCCCACACCCTGTCCCTCCAGCCAGGGGGCCCTGCCTCCCCCAGTTCCTTACCCTGCCATCTGGATGTGGGGACGAGTGGCTGGAGACCAGTGACGTCTCAGCCAAACGCTAGACACCAGAGATCATAGAGGGGCTTTAAAAAAATTAATTTCACTGGCTATAAAGCTCCGGAGAGGGCGATTCAGTGCTCAGCTCAGCTGGCTGCCCCGGCTTCGGGCAGGATCTACCACGGTGCTGTGTGACCGCGAGGCGTTTGGAGACATCTGGCCCGGCACGAGCCCCGGCGCCCCGGCCCCAGCGCGGCTGGTCCAGCCCTGTCCTCTGGCTCCTCACCAGCTCCCTTGTCCCGGGGGCCTCCTGCACACGCTTCTGGAGGCAGGAAGGAGTCATTTGGCAAATGAGAAATTTGCTTCAGAATGTGAGTTCAGCCGTCTCACACCTATTCAGGATTTTCAGTTAATTTTGCTGGATAGTTTTAGTTGGAGAATTTTTCACTTTGGGGTTAGAGGCGCAGAACGACCGTGGGAAGTTGGTGGCTCTGCGTCCTGGAGCCCAAGGCTCAGGGTGCGGGGCATTCCCCGGGATACAGGCGACCCCTTCCCCAGCCCTTCCTTTGTGTCATATGGGAGAGCAAGGTGGTGGCTGAGTTTTGGTGGGACAAGGCCAAATCCTCGCGAGCCCTAGTGGGTGGTAAACCCTTTACAGTGCCTGTTGGGGTCCATCCCCCTCTTGCTCGTGTTCCTCCTACCACCCCCTCTGCGCACGTGCGTTCAACACCTTCCCCTGGCACAGACCCAGGCTCTTTCCCCGATGCCCCAGCTCAGCCCCCGGGGCAGCGATCGATGCGCTCGGCCACACGTGGGAGCCCGGCGTGGGGAGGTGGAGGCAGCTGGTGGCAGCGCCGTCCCCTGCAGTTGGTGAGACTGCAGTGCCGTGGCAGCCTGCGCGCTCCTGCTGCATTGCACAGCAGCACTGGGTTTCTGTCCCGCAGCCACCAGGGAGGTGGGAAGAGGCTTTCTGGGGAAGGGGCTTTCCAAAGGCAGCCGGCCGCTGGCAGAAGGGCACGGCAGGGAAGGATGGCTGCTGGAGGCGGCGGTGCTGGCAGGAGCCTGGAGCTGCCAGGCTGTGCTGGGCACACTGCCTCGGCCCCACATCCCACCCCATCCCGGCCCCACGGCCCCGCACGCCTGGCCCTGGGGGCTGCAGGGCCGTGCCCCCGGGGCTCCGCGCAGCCGCAGCAGCGCAGGGCTCGGCACGCTCAGATGCGCAGGAGGTTTTACATCTCCCATCTGCTTCCCCGCCACCTCTGCCATCTGGCTCTTTCCCAGCCTGGAAGCTTTCTTCCTAATGACTTTTCTTGACTGGGTTCAGAGACCTCGGCGCATGCAGAGGCCTGGCTTCTGCTGCCGTCTCCGAACCACCGGCGGTCACAGGCTCGTCTCCGCACGCCTGCCAGGGCAGCGCTCCGGGCTGCCCTTCGCAAGGGCCAAGCGCTGGTTTCTGCCCCTCTCTGCTTTCTGCCTGAAACGCTGCCACAGCATCCTCGCCCTGGAAACCCCCAGGGAATGCCCAGGGCTGTGCTGCACCTCCTCCGCCTGCTCTACCCCGCTGATCCTTCACCCTCACTAAACTGAGCCGTCCCGGGTCATTCCCTCCCCACGGCACAGAGCTGGAGACGGCCTCTAGGACCCAAGTGAGAGCGAGATTTGCCAGGAGCTGGCAGGTTTGGGAAGCGGCGGGTGCCAGCATGGTGAGGCTGTTCTCTGCTCTTCCCTTGCCGCCTGGCTCAGCGGGGCGCGGAGGGCGGGCAGGTGTGTGCGGCAGCCGTGGGTCGGAGCCCTCCTCGCAGAGGTGATGAAGCAGAGAGAAATCAGAGAAATCCTGAGCTAACGCAGCACGCAGCCTGAGGGATCCAGCCATGACAGAGCAAAAGGGCTTCCAGGGCTGGATGCAGCCAAGACGTGGATTAGAGCAACTCTGAAACTAATTTTCAGTCACTTGCTTGAAGCATGTGCCACAATGAATTGATGAGGAACAGGCCGCAACCCATTAAGCCCTCTGCTAAATGCATGCAGCCAACTACGTGCCCTGCCTGCATCCTGCCGGGGGCGAAGCCTCCTGCAGAAGGGCTCAGAAAGCCGGGAGCTCCTGCAGAAGCCCAGGAGGCACTGGCAGAGCGCCGGGGCGAAGGACACGCGGGGAAGGGCAGCTCCCTCCTGGGTGATGCTCTACCCCGGGGCAGCAGCGGGAGGCCGGCACAGCACCCGGGTGCTGGCGGTGCTCCCTCGGGTCCTGCCCCGGGCACCCCCTGCCAGCCGTGTCTGCGCCGCACAGGATCACAGAACCACGGAACCCTAGAATGCCCCGAGCGGGAAGGGACCCACGAGGATCTCCGAGTCCTGGCACCACACGGGTGTACCCCAGATTTCAGACCGTGGAAGCAGCCGGGCTCTGCCCTTCCCCGCACCCGGCCGTGGGGGTGCTCCTTCGCTCTGCCCGCGGCCCCCGGAGCCCCCCTGGTCCCCGCTGGGGCAGCCCCGACAGCCCGGTGGTGGCCGGGGGGTGCTGCCGGGGGGGTCTCTCGCTGCCCCCCCCTCGCTTTATCCGGGACAAACGGGATAAGCGGTGGCGGAGCGGCGGCGCTGGGGGGCACTCGCACTCCTCTGCGGGCCGGGGGCGGCACGGGCGGCCCCCCCCCCCCCCCCCCCCCCCGGGGGGGGGGGGGGGCCCCCCCCGGGGGGGCGCGGGGGGACCCGGGGCCGAAGGAGGCGGACCCTCGCCCCGGGGGGAGCCCCGGGGGTCCGGCCCTTGTTCTCCCCCCCCCACCCCCCCGAGGCACCGGGGGGTCCCCTGCAGCACCCCCAGCGCGGGGGGGCGGCGGCACATCGTTTATTAAAGGGCTGCCGTCAAGGTTGACAAGCCCCCAAATTAAGTAGCTTAAAAATTCCATTAGCCGAGGTCTTTCTGGTGCCATGTCCTATCTCACTTTTGTTTATCAACCTTCACGGCTCGCAGTGCCTGGTGCCTGCTCAGCTGTGGCCGGCGGGGGGAGAAGCTCAGCGGGGCACAGCGAGCACGGGGGGCTCTGCAGAGCCGTGCGGGGAGCCCCCCGCAGCAGCCCCTAAACCAGAGGGGCCCCGCTGGCGCTTATTTAGCGCTGCAGCCCTGCGAGAGCGAGAGCTCCCCGGGAAGGAGGGGAGGCAGGGACTGGCGGGGGGCTCAGGGCCGTGGGATGCGCATGGAGGGGGTGTGGGGGCCCTGGCACTGACGCCCCCCGGGTGGGCTGCCCTGTGCACCCCTGCTCCCAGGCTGGGGCGGCTGCAGGGACAAATCCTGCGTCTCCGTAAGGGTTTCCACCAGCCTCTCCTTCCCATAGTGTCAGGGCTGGGGGGCAGGGGGCTGCAACCCCCCGGGCACAGCCGCGGGGAGCAGTGGGGCCAGGCCCGAAGCGCGCTGCCATCCTGGCTGGGTGCTCCAACACGGCTCTCACAACGCGCCGCTCGCCCCTGGCAGCCGGGGACCCGCATCCTGTGCACCGCAGGAAGGCCTTCAACGTGCCGCGCTGTGTTCCTGGGGACAGACCTGGCCGTGCCAGCAGCCGAAGGGCAGCCGCGCGCACACCCCGCTGCCCACCGCTCTGCTCATGCAGCCACGGCTGCTTGGTTACCCCCGTGAACGCATCCCTGTCCGAGTGAAGAAGCAAGGCAGCAGAGACGCTGGGAATAGGGCTGCAGAAAATGGGGAAAAAGCTGGCCTGAGAGCGACAGTGCTGCTCCCCTGACCCAGAGCTCCACGTTTCATTTCCCTCTGATCTGCTCCTGTCCATTACACTCCCACGGAAGCAGGAAAGGGAGAATTTGTGCCTGTAGCTGTGCTTGTTCCTCATGGTGCCTCTGGGTGAGATGGCCACGGGGGTGCTAGCAAATAGCAGTGACCTCCCCAGGACTGGAGAGGAGGCAGGGGAATGGAGCTGTGCTTTCTTCAAGCAGCTCGCCTGGCCCTCAGCTCTCAGACTCAAACTTAATCTGTCTGCAAAGCCGAAATCATTCCAGTGCTGAGCAATTAGGGCAAGTGCCATCCTGAGGCTGTGTCAGGCAGCAGTGCAAGCGATCTAACAGGCGGGGAGGAGAAGCCCACTTCTCCACGGCTGCTGCTTCGGCGAGGAGATGCTCCAGAGCGCTTTAAATCATCAGCACAAGGACCCGACCTGAAGTGCTGTGGCTGTGGCTGCAAAGAGTTCAGTCCCTCTGCTTCTCGGTGACAGCAGCGAGAAATATTCAGAGGAGTGAAGCAGTGCAGATGGCTCCTGGAAATACCTGAGATGTCAGCTGGAGGACTCTTCTCCTGAAATCCCAGCCTGATTTGCAAGTCAAGGAGGATGGGATATACCAGGAGAAGCAACCAACCTTCAGCAGACAGAGCTCCAGTTGTTCTTAACAAGTGCGCGCTGCACCTTTCTGGCTTTATGAGCAGCGTGTGCCATCAGGTGCCATCAGGTGCATCCCTCCGCGGGGCCTCGCTGCCCCCCGGGAGAGGCGGTGAGCTGTGGGGCAGGCAGCAGCGTGCCGGACCTCATGCCCCTCATGCCCCTCTGACCTTCCCATCACAAACTGAGCCCGGCGAAGGCTGCAGACCCCGACGTGCCCACAGCTGCTCACCAGCAGCCCATTCCTGGAGGGGGCTCGTGTGCCGGCACGCCGTTTGTGCCCGGACAGTCCTGTTGGCTCGCAGGAGTGCGGCTGTGCTGCGTGTGGGGGACAGGCAGAGCTGTGCGCAGAGCCCCCAGCCCCGCTGTCTCCAGGAGCAATTACTGGGTGTGAGGGGAATGAGAAAGCGGAGTGATAAATCTAGAAAAAGCAAACTGCTCCGCTCCACCAGGAAGGAACCCAGCTATTTTTAAGATCAGGGACGATGTACGAAGCCAGAAAAAATATTCTGTCTTGTGCAAAAGAAAACAGGAGGAGACATCCAGCATCCTGGCTCTGTCTACCCTTCAGATCCCTCTCCCCACTCTCTCCCGGGACTTCGTGGGACACGGCTGTGTCCCTGCGAGGCCCTTGTGAAGCCTCAGGAAGCCAGGCATGGCACAGGGTGGCCAGTCCCACCTGAACACTACACGTTTGGTGGGGCCCCTCTAGGAAAAGTCTGCAAAACCCACTGACCCACATAGCCCCTCCAGAGCACACGCCGGCTGACTGGGAGCGGTAACGAGCTGAAGCCGTGGATGAGGTGGTGGTGACCGCCGCACAGTGCAGCCCCGGCCAGGCGATGCCACCGGCACGGGGCCTGGTACGGAGCGAGCGGTGGCCTTGTTGGGAGCGGGGTGGCACAGGAGTGACCTGGTCACCGCCAGTCCCATCACATCAGCTCGGCTGCGTGGGACGGGGCTGCACCACTGACCCAGATTCTGCTGAAAGGAGCCGTGCGTGCTGCACCGAGGGGCTGGGGCCAGCCGTGCGCCTCTGCGCCCCGCAGCCACGGAGCCGCCCGGAGCAGCGCTCGGCCCCGGGGGAAGCCGCAGCAGCATCCCCACATCGTGGCAATAAATGCCTTTAGATACCGTTAGTCTCACCCATCCGTCTCCAGACCGCTAGAAATAATTACATCAAGCACAACAGAGCAGGCACGTGCTCTTCGCATGTACTTGCCCCTTCCAATACGAGCTATTATTACTCATATTTATTCCAGGGCTGCCTGCAGTCTCGTGGAGAGCAGTGCCTAATGCTGCCAGACAGTGGAGGGATGGCAAGTGGTTTTTTATGATCAAAGTGGGATCCCTTTGTGCTCCTGGCTACTTAATCCAGGCATGAGAGGGGAATGAAAACCCAGCATCATTTCCCGTGACGAACACGGGGCGAGGTGCAGGCACCTCTAATGCTGGGATCCTGCGTGGACAAAGCATCTCCAGCGCTGCCTCTCTGCACGCCCACTGCTGCACGAACCCGACCAGTTTGGGTCTAATTTCAGTTGAAGGGAATTGGCTTGAAGCATTTTTTAATACGAGGCTATGTATGGTTGTTCCTCATATAATTTTTCATTACGAACCAGAAAACCAGTGTTCCTGTTTCTTCCTTCAGATTTGATTTTAGAATTCAAATGAAAGATTTTGCTGCAAATCCCCCCTAACAAAACTGGAATGCCTCAAAGAAATGCTTTCAGGTGGTCAGGCAGGCACTTGTCAGGGACCTGCCCGCAGGCCCGGCACGCTGCAGCTCTGGCCATGGCGGAGAGGCTGTGGCCATGGTGCCTGGCTGTCCTTGCAAAGAGAAACTGCCTCGAATTTTCCTTCCAGGAACAATTTTCTATTTGAAATATTTTCCTTTTGGGTGGAAGCAATGCGAGCTCGCTGCTGGCGGTGCGTGCCTGGGCAGGCTGCAGCTCTGGCATCTCCGCGGCGCGCTGGGGCCGGGCGCAGGGTGCGCGCCCGGGGATGGGAGAAGCCGGCTCTGCAAAATGTGGATTTCTGTTTTTTGTTTATAATTGTTTACCTCTCACCGCTACAGCTACTTCCCTCCACAGCTCATTTTGCACTGACAGTTTTAAAAACAACCAAAAAAAATAATTAAATAAAATCAGGAAGTGAGTAACGCCGAGGGTTTTCAAATGACTTGTCTATCTCCTGTTTCCCTGGGAGAGCATTTCCAAAGTGAAAGTGTTTACACTATCTGAGACGCAATTATCATGAAATGTATAGGAGAAATAAGAAACAGCGGTGCGAAAGCACTACCCAAAATACCCGGGATTAAAGCCGAGCGTTAATCACGGTGTTTGTTTCGTGCAGAGCCTGAAAGGCGCCGGGGGGAGCACACGCAGGAGCAGGGCTGCAGCCTTCACATTGCCAGAGGGCTGGTGGGAGGGGAGATGCCCAGGGCGGCCGGAGCCCCGCTGGCACCTCCTCATCCACTAGCCAAGTCCTGGGAAAATTTAATTCTTCCCTCCTGCCATCCTGGGGAGGATGTAATAATTATTGCCGGTGAATAATGACGCTGAGTTTCAGACCTGCTTTTTTGCCCTCCCCCCGAAGGAGATGTGCTCACATTCGACAGCTCGTCGGTGCTTCTGTGTTTGGTTCTGCCACGGCAAAACATTTTGGTTCGGCGGACCAGGGTTTTACTTCCTTGCTTTAATACCTCCGGATGCCATCAGTAAATATCAGTGGCAACCTGTGAGCATCCTCCGACGATGTGAGATATGTTACCAGGTGCTTTAATGCTCAGTTGATAACCGCGGATACATTGAATTTTAAATGAATCGACTGCAACATGTAATAAGATCACAGCAAATATTATAATGGTTTATCATAAAATGTGACAACTTGACACCATGAAAGAGAGAAGCATTATCCGAGCACTATCAGTAAATACCACCCAAGTGCTCTCAGCGTTATCTAAACATCCCGCTGCACCGGCTCCTGCCGCGGACACGTGCCTGTCCCAGGAGAGGACACCGCAGGTGCGGAGCCCAAAGCCGCATTTCGGGGCGAGCCTGGCACTGCCTGCCCCCCCTCCCCAAAGCAGCCGCTCAGCAGCACCCCGTGCCACGGGGAACGGGGCTCCTTCCCCGCGTGGGACCAGTTGTGCACGGTTAGCCCCGGCGGGCACCGCGCCACCCCGCTCCCCTCTCACCAGCCGGTCGTGCTGTGTATGGCTGGCAGCAGCCCGAGCCCCCCGCTCCGCTAATACAAATCCTGACCTTTAAGCAGGGTACAGTGGGCTTTGTCCCCTGCTTCTCTGCTCCTTGGAGGAGCATTTCACCTCCGGAGATTAAGAGATGTTATTATTTCGCTCAGCTAAAAAAGAGGGAGCAAAGTCAGAGAGCGATTAATTTAAAGGACTCTGCTGCGCCGTCAAGTCGTTTTGGCGTTCCTTAAAATCACATTAACTTGGGTGGAAGTTGTTCTTCCAGTTCTGAACTTATCATCGTTATCACCAGTATTTCCCACGCGCTCGTCCCCTGTGCGTGTCTGTGCGTCCTGCCGTGCCGCCAGCGTGCCTGCGCCCGTGCAGGGTCAGCGGCTGCCATCACCCTGGCTCCTGGCCGTCCCTGCTCAGACGGGGGCACGGAAACATTTCCAAAATGCGGCTGAACCGGGGCCGTGTGCTCACGGGGGAGAAGCCACCTTTGCATCTCCCCCTGCATTTGGACGGCGTGACCCACGCTGGTGCCACACAGCAAGGGGCTGTGCTGGGCCCCCCCTGCGCTGCGGGCCCTGAAGGCGCCAGCTGTCCATGACCACGGGCTGGACCTCATCGGGCCTTTAAAGAGCGCGTGATGGCAACAGCGAGTGACAAAGTGTTTCTGCAGAGCGTGATCCGGCCTGGCTGTGCAGCACCCCGCCTCGTGTGGGCACCACGGGGCAGCGGAGGAAAACAAAATGAAATCACTCAGGTGTGAGAAAAAAATGTCTTACACTGGAATTTCTCGTTTTCCTGTCGTCTTTATGTGCATCAGGCCCCAAGCAAAGCAACCCCTCAGCTCCTCCTGCCCAGGCGCGCAGCAGGAAAGGTCAGGCTCTGCTGCGGGGGAGCGGGAGGCACGGCACCGAGGCCAGCACCCCGCAGAACGAACCTGGAAGGGGTTAAAGCAGAGCTGACATTTCTGAAGGCTTTTTCCTGGTGTTGTTTTTTTTGTTGTTTTTTTGGCAGCACTGGCTCAGGTGCCCGAGTGACTCTCCCCTTTCAGGTTGCAGGGAAGGGAAACCGCGCACGGTGAGAGCAGACAAGGCTCTGCCCCCTGCGTTTCGGGGCGAAGCCGCTGCCTGCCCCTCTTCCCTTTGTCCTCCTTTCCGTTGACTCAGGGCATTTTACATCCCTATTGACAATGTGTTTGGGACATCCAGACATTGAAGTGACAGTGGCATTTCCATGACCTGAAACTAGAGACTCTGTCGGCGCGGGCTTTGAAGACATTAGCTGTCCATAATCATGAGTTAGACTTTATCAGGCTTTTAAAGAGCACATGATGGGAACAGCTAGTGACAAAGTGTTTCTGCAGAGCACGATCCGGCCTGGCAGTATTTATCTCCTCAAGCCCTTGGAATTTGCAATATTCATTAGGAGTTGGGAAAAAAATGCGCTTCCTTCGGAACAATGCAAATCGTGAAAGGAAACCTTTCTCACTTGTGCGCCCTGGAGCTCTGACTCCAGTGGCGGTGGGGTTGCTGGGGAAGCAATTAAAACCCTTGAGCCCATTAGCAGGTTGGTTCATTAGGGCTGTTGCTGCCGGGGAAGGGCTGGGCGGGAGGCGCCGAGCCCGCGACAGGCGGCACAGAACGCTCCTGCAGAAAGCGCAGTGTCAGAGCCTGTCTTCTTGGGCTCCTCACCTATTTATTCTTTCACTCGAGGGGAATTTCCTTGGCCTCTGAGATGGGGCACGGGGAAGTCTGCCAGCTCATCTGGCTTTCTGCAGCGGGCTTGTCACTGGCAGCAGAGGGGCTGTGGCAGCGCGCTGGGTAATGGCAGCCCCTGCGTGGCCGCGGCCATCCCAGCGCTGCCCACACATATACAATGCTCGTACATATGGGGGTGGCTCGATCTAGGATGTCGGCAGAAAGCCTGGCAGAGGTAGCCTCCTTTTCCAAAGCAAATGGCAAGGAGAATGAGCTGGGGAGGGATGAGGAACATGGTAGAGGCAGCTTGCTGCTACGGAGGTGACCAGACCTTGCCCAGGGCGCGTGGACCAGCTGCACTTTCCTAGCTGGGTGCACCCACCGTGCTTGGCTTCATCCAGCCCTTGCAGATGCTGATAACATTTTGGGAAAGGCTGGATCAGGTGCAGGGCGTTTGTGTCTTGCTGTGTGCATGAAGGGACATCTGTTTGCTTGCAGGTGGCTGTCCTGTGGTGCTGGAGCCTCTGCCTGTGGTGTCCCCCAGGCGGCCCCAGCTGGGGCTGGAGGTGTCCCTGGGGGGATCCCACTAACACGCCTGCTCTGACCACGGTGCTCCTGCTCTGCATCCCCACCACAGCACAGCCACCCAGGGAAGGGAAGCTTTGGCTCCTGTCTGTGGTGTTTAGCACCCTGTGCACGATCTGACACAATTTGTTTTGATCCGCGTGCTCCAGGATCAGCCTCCCTTTTCCTCCTGCCTGCCGGGACCACATCCGACATCTCTGCCGCTGCCTGAAACCTCAGCCTTTCCTCTGCTCCCCCTCCTCTCAGACTTTCCAGTGTCCTCACTGCCAGGGCAAACTGTCTGCCATGAGAACTGGCCAGTTCCACCGCATCCCAGTATCAAACATTAATTTTGGATTAATCTGGGTGGGGTTTGTGGGCGATGCGCAGCCAGCGGTACCTATGACTAGAAGGGCAGACGGAGCAGGCTGGGCTCCCACGGCTGCTGCTGATGCTCACCGGGAGCTCTCAGCACTGGCCGGGAGCTGGGGCAGCCCCCAGGGGCTCAGGGTCTCCAGCAGAGGTTCACCGTGGTGCCACTGGCCGCATTCAGCCTGGAGCAGCACGGCTGTGCCTCTCCGCGGTGGATGCTGTTGCTGCGCACGGCAGCCGGCTGGCCTCGGGCCATCTGCAGGTAGTTTCTCTGGCTGGGACCGTTCAGCCCCTTCACCTTGTGGCTCTCGGAGGAGTGAGGGCAGGAGAGAATCGAGTGGCCACGCTGGATGGCTGCGGGAGTGTGGAGCAGGTGGCGTCTGGAGCCGCTGCCGAGGAGCCCACAGCGCTGGATGCCCTGCGTGAACCTGCAGCAGGCGGGGAGGGGGAGCCAGTGCCACAAGGACAAGAGGGAGCTGCCCTGCCCACGGCCCCTGGGGAGGCAGCAGCCAGCGAAGGGGTTAACGTACCCGGCCCTGGGGTGGGAAGCTCCTTTTTTCCAGGAGGCTGCCTGCCGCACACTGACAGCGCCTTTCAGCTGCGCACAAAGGCAGCGCGCTCCTCTTGCCCTCTCCAGCTCTCCCACCCGAGCCAGCAAGCGGCTATAATCTCACTAGCAGAGGCTTTTTCTGCTGTCAGCTCGAGCCTCCTTTGCCATGTGAGTGGCTCAGATCTCCAGCAATGTAAAAAAGCTAATGAACGAGTAATAAACAAGTGTAACCAAGCAGAAAGCCTGCACGCAGTAACATCTGAGCCAGCGCGGCTTTTAGGCAAAGCTTGGAGACACGACCAACAAACAGATATGTAATTAAAGAAAGTCTAATCTCCTTTCATAGCCAGAGATAAAACACGGGGGGCATGTGTGGAGGTGACGGGGAGGGAAAGTCATGGTGGAGGCAGGATGAGGAGGAGAGGAAAAGAACAGAGAAGGGAGATGTGGAGAAAAAAAAAAAGAGGAATAAACATTGCTTTTTTGATAAAGATAAATAAGGAAAAGGAAGAGCCGAAGCCCATTGAAGTCGCCTTGCCTTGGCTGTTAATCACAATTACTCATCACAGCCTTCAGGGGTCAGGGGCCATTGCAGAGATGCGGGCTGTCTGCGCGGGCTTGTCCTCGCTGTCCGAGCCAGGTTCCGTCCTTCAGCTGTCCCCAGCAGGCAGGCTGCCCACGCCGAGCGGCAGGCTGTGCCCCAAAACACTGCGAGGAAGCCGAAAATCCACCTGGAATCCATCAATAGTGGGGGGTGAATGTGACCAAAAAAAAAGCTCTCCCAGCCCCTGGAAGTTATCCCGTCTTTTCCGAAGCACTGACAGTAAAACGCCTGCCAGAGCAGCATGGCAGACGGAGCGAAACTCCGGGAGACGTGATGGGAGACGACAACCTAGCGCCTTGGGATGGAGTCACAGGGCACCACTTTCCCCCTAATTT